>NC_061508.1:207621447-207669110 GCF_022539505.1 Lolium rigidum
GCTATGGGGTGGGCCCCTCGGGACCCCTCCGACACCGCCCTTTCGTCTATATAATCCTCCAGATGCGAAAACCCTAAAACACCCGACGATATTCCACGAAGAGTTCCGTAGCCGCCATCGCGAAGACAAGTTTCGGGGGACAGAAGTGCCTGTTCCGGCACGCCGCCGGGACGGGGAATTGCCCCCGGAGTCATCTCCATCAACACCACCGCCATCTTCATCGCCGTTGCTGTCTCCCATGATGAGGACGGAGTAGTTCTCCCCCGAGGCTGAGGGCTCTACCGGTAGCTATGTGGTTCATCTCTCTCTCCCATGGTGTGATCTTTATGTGATCATGAGCTTTATATCACTATTAATCTATGTGCTACTTAGTGATGTTATTAAAGTAGTCTATTCCTCCTCCGTGATGTAAAGTTGACAGTGTGTGCATCATGTAGTACTTGGCGTAGGTTATGATTGTAATCTCTTGTAGATTATGAAGTTAACTATTACTATGATAGTATTGATGTGATCTATTCCCCCTTTCATAGCTATTGGTGTCAGTGTGTCCGCTATGTTAGTACTCGGTCTAAATTGCAATGGTCTATTATGCACTCTAGAGGTTACTTTAATATGAACTCCGGAAGTTGTGGAGCTTGTTTACTCCGGCTTGAGGTGTGCTTTTATAGCCCTACACAATGAATGGTGTTTGTTATCCAACAAGAGAGTGTTTAAGAGTAGCATTTATTTATTCAGTTATGTGATCATTGTTGAGAGTGTCCACTAGTGAAAGTATGATCCCTAGGCCTTGTTTCTAAGCATTGAAACATCGTTTCCAACAAGTTCTGTTACATGTTTGCTTGCTGCCATCTTTATTTCAGATTGCAATTACTACTTACAATCATCCATATTACTTGTATTTCACTATCTCTTCGCCGAACTAGTGCACTCGTACATCCGACAAGTGTATTAGGTGTGTTGGGGACACAAGAGACTTCTTGTATCTTAATTGCAAGGTTGCTTGAGAGGTATATCTTTGACCTCTACCTCCCCGAGTTCGATAAACCTTGGGTGATTCACTTAAGGGAAACTTCTTCGCTGTTCTACAAACCTCTGCTCTTGGAGGCCCAACACTGTCTACGGTGAATAGAAGCGTGCGTAGACATCAAGCTATTTTCCGGCGCCGTTGCCGGGAGGTAAGGTAAAAGGTATTCACATCCTCCGACTACTAAGCTATTTCCTAGCACCGTTGCCGGTGTGTGAGTGCTCGAAGCTATTTCCTTTAGATCCTGCAATTGCATCTTTTTGTTTCTTGTTTTTATTTTTCACTAGTTAGGCATAATGGAAAACAACAAAAAAAATAGTGAACTTTTTAATCTTTTTCCTGAGCTAAGACATGAATGGTTTGATGCGAAAATAAAAAACCTATGGAACCTTATCTGCATGATAGTAGCAATGTTATTAGTATGAATGCAATTACTGCTAATGCTATGGAAAATTCTAAGCTTGGGGAAGCTAGTTCTTATGATCTTTTTAGCTTCCCATCTTTAGGGAGAAAATTTGCTCGATAATACGTTATCTCCCATATGCGATAACTCTAATGATGCTTGTGATATTTTAAATCCACCTGCTGAAAGTATTCCTTTCAAGATACCTATGAAAATTGTTGAACTTGCTATGAACAATTGCTATTTTGGAGATGGGACTGTCCATCCTAGTGATCATTTACTCTTTATACATGAATTATGCGAGTTGTTCGAGAATGCAGGTATTTCAAAGGACCAAGTTAAGAGGAAACTATTCTCTATATCTCTGAAGGGCAGAGCTGCAGAATGGTATAAGATGCTGAAGAATGGTCGATCTATTGGTTGGGAGGAAATTGTACCTCTCTTTTATTCTAAATTTTATCCTCCTCATGAACTGCATGTTGATAGGAATTACATTTATAACTTTTATCCTCGTGATGGATAGAGTATTTCCCAAGCATGGGGGAGATTGAAGTCACTAATGCTCAAATGTCCCATTCATGAGCTCCCCCGTAATGTTATTATTAATAATTTTTATGCAAGGCTTTCAGGACATCACAAGGATTATCTAGATGCCTGTTTGGAGGGATCTTTCACAAGCAAGGAGGTTGAAGCTAGATGGGATCTTCTTGAAAGAATTCAAAGCAATACTGAAGATTGGGAGAATGGCAAAGGTAAAGAATCAGGTATAAACTACAAGTATGATTGCATTAAGTCTTTCGCTCAAACTGCTGATTTTCAAGAGCTTAGTGCTAAATATGGTTTTGATCCTCAAATTATGGTCGGTTGCTATAGAGCCTTTGCTTCTCATATTAGTGTTCCTAAAGAAAATTGGTACATGTATCATGAACCTTTTAAAGACGCTTGCATGGAAAATGAAATTGTTGTTAATGATTGCAATGAACATGCTCAAACTTCGAGAATGCTATTTCCTATAAGCATATTAATTTTTGTGGAGTTCATAGACCTTGTGAAAAGAATAAAATTGAAGAAGAATATTGTATCCATCACAGGAATGAAAAAAACTAGAAAGTGGTCTAGGGCTCTAGATGATCTTGGTGAAAAAGTTTGTGCCCTCTATCCTTTTATGTGTGAACTTTGCCATAGAGTGGGTCATTTTAATTTTCAATGCTCCTCCAATGATAATTCGAACCACATGAGTGCTGCAAATTTGTATTGCGATGATGAAATCACTCCTAATCAGCATGATGAACTTACTTTATTTTTGGGGTGTGAAGAGTTATTGAGAAAAACTTCTTTGGTGGATATGAGTGCTCTTGATATTAATAGTGTCCTGCATGGGTGTCTTTCTTATTGCATTGATAATTGCCACACAAATACTTACATACAAAATATTTTAGAAGATGACACTTTGCCAAAATATGATAGGACCGCTGTGTGTTTCGAACTTATTAATGAAAAGGAGGAATCCTCCCAAGTTTCTTCTATTGTTTCTGGAAATAAATCAGGATATATGGAGAAGCCTCCCTTCAAGCCTCTTCCTCCTAAAGAAGGGAACGAGGAGAAGGAAAAGAAGAAGAAGAAGGGAACGAAGAAGAGGAAGAAGAGGGGGAATAAAAAGAAAGAGGTAACGGCATATCCCCGCGTGTATGAGATAACGATAGGTAACCGTAAGTATGTTGCTCCTAATGATTATTATGATAATGAATCTGAATACAATGATCTTCCTATGCTCTTTACTTATATTAGTGATTATGATTTGGAAGAGGACACTATTTTTGATACTGAAAATCTCTTTGGTATCGATTACACTATCCATGTTTCCTCAAATGATGATATTATATCTTCGGGCTTAGATAATCGTTATAGAGATGGATATGACATAGGTTATAATTATCCTTATGAAACTTGTCATAGTTATGATGGGATTGCCAAAAACCATTCCCTTAGTATGCAACTTGTTTACCATGTTCAAATTCTTGATAATGATCCTGCTCCAATTACTATTAATGAGAAGAGTTTTTCTTATGCCAAAAATAATGATACTTTCATGCATATGAACCATGATAAGAATGTTTTAAGTGATGGTTATATTGTGGACTTCATCAATGATGCTACTGAAAGTTATTATGAGAGAGGGAAACATGGTTATACGCATCTTAATAATATTAAGTTTCCCCTCTTTATATTGAGAATCTTGAAGTTGCGCTTGTGTTGCCTTTCTATGCTTGTTGCATTATATGCTTACATGACTTGTTTATTTACAAGATTCCTTTTCATAGGAAGTGGGTTAGACTTAAAAGTGTTTCTTATTTGCTTTTGATGCTCTCTTTTGCTTCAACTCTTATTTCTTGCAAGAGCATCATTAAAATTATCGAGCCCATCTTAATGGCTATAAAGAAAGCACTTCTTGGGAGATAACCCATGTTTTTATTTTGCTACTGTTTTGTTGTGTCTTGGAAGTTGTTACTACTGTAGCAACCTCTCCTTATCTTTATTTTATTGCATTGTTGTGCCAAGTAAAGTCTTTGATAGTAAAGTTGATACTAGATTTGGATTTCTGCGCAGAAACAGATTTCTAGCTGTCACGAATTTGAGTAGATCTCTCTGTAGGAAACTTCTAAAAATCTGCGTAAATTCATGAGTAATCCTCAGATATGTACGCAACTTTTATTCAATTTGAGCTTCTTCATCTGAGCATGTTAAGTGCCTCGAAAAAATTTGTCTTTACGGACTGTTCTGTTTTGACAGATTCTGCCTTTTATTTCGCATTGCCTCTTTTACTGTGTTTGAGCGGGTTTCTTTGCTCCATTAAACTTCAGTAGCCTTGGGTAATGTCCAGAAGTGTTGGGAATGATTGTGTCCTCTCTGAACATGTGAATTTTTGATTATGCACCAACCCTCTAATGAGATTGTTTTGAGTTTGGTGTGGAGGAAGTTTTCAAGGGTCAAGAGAGGAGGATGATATAATATGATCAAGAAAGTGAAAAGTCTAAGCTTGGGGATGCCCCCGTGGTTCATCCCTGCATATTTCAAGAAGACTCAAGCATCTAAGCTTGGGGATGCCCAAGGCATCCCCTTCTTCATCAACAACTTATCAGGTCACCTCTAGTGAAACTATATTTTTATTCCGTCACATCTTATGTGCTTTACTTGGAGCGTCTGTGTGCTTTTATTTTTGTTTGTGTTTGAATAAATTCGGATCCTAGCAATCCATGTGTGGGAGAGAGACACGCTCCACTTTTTCATATGAACACTTGTGTTCTTAGTTTTACTTTTAATGTTCATGGCTAAACTTAAAAGCTGCTGCATTTATTGCTATTTGGTTGGAAACATAAAATGCTTCATGTGGTAATTGGTATATTGTCTTGAATAATTTGATACTTGGCAATTGTTTTGAGCTCTCAAATAGATCATGTTTAAGCTCTTGCATCATGTAGTTTGAACCTATTAGTGGATAATTACCGTAGAACTTGTTGAAATTTGGTTTGCATGATTGGACTCTCTAAAGTCTAGATATTTTCTGGTAAAAGTGTTTGAA
The DNA here is from genome assembly GCF_022539505.1 of Lolium rigidum. Lineage (NCBI taxonomy): Eukaryota > Viridiplantae > Streptophyta > Magnoliopsida > Poales > Poaceae > Lolium > Lolium rigidum. The sequence goes on from NC_061508.1 coordinate 207,626,455, forward strand.
CAACAAGGAGACAATGTAGAGTCTTATAATGCTTGCAATATGTTCTTATGTAAGTTTTGCTGTACCGGTTCATGCTTGTGTTTGCTTCAAACAACCTTGCTAGCCAAAGCCTTCTACTGAGAGGGAATGCTTCTCGTGCATCCAAAACCTTGAGCCAAAACTTATACCATGTGTGTCCACCATAACTACCTACTATGTGGTATTTCTCTGCCATTCCAAGTAAATTGCTTGCGTGCTACCTTTAAAAATTTCATTCCTTGTCTTTGCAATACATAGCTCATGGGAAAGTAGCTTAAAAACTATTGTGGTAAAGAATATGTCGCTTATGTATCTTATTTCTTATAAGTTGCTTGTTGAGCGGTAACCATGTTTCTGGGGACGTCATCAACTGTTACACCTTTGTTGAATATCATGTGAGTTGCTATGCATGTTCGTCTTGTCTGAAGTAAGGGTGATTTGTCATGATTAAATGGTTTGAGTATGCATATTGTTAGAGAAGAACATTGGGCCGCCAACCAAAGCCATGTATCATGGTGGAAGTTTCAGCTTGGACATTAATCCTCAAATCTCTTATGAGAATATTATCTGTTGTTGAATGCTTAAGCATTAAAGAGGAGTCCATTATCTGTTTTCTATGTTGTCCCGGTATGGATGTCCTCAAGTTGAGATCTATCAAAATCGAGAAATCAAGTGCGATTTATCTCCTTGGACCTTTGTACAGGTGGCATAGAGGTACCCCTTTGTGATACTTGGTTGAATATGTAATGCAATGATAATCCATGGAAATCCGAGCTAATTAGGACAAGGTGCGAGCACTATTGGTATTCGATGCATGAGGCTTGCAACTTATAGGATGTTTTATGCATAACACATATGAATTATTACTACCGTTGACAAAATTGTTTCCATGTTTTCAAAATAAAAAGCTCTAGCACATGAGTAATCCCTGCTTCCCTCTGCGAAGGGCCTTTCTTTTACTTTATGTTGAGTCAGCTTACCTACTTCTTTCTATCTTAGAAGCAAACACTTGTGTCAACTGTGTGCATTGATTCTTACATACTTGCTTATTTGCATTCATTATATTACTTTGTGTTGACAATTATCCATGAGATATACATGTTGAAGTTGAAAGCAACTGCTGAAACTTATATCTTCCTTTGTGTTGCTTCAAAACCTTCTATTAAGAATCTATTGCTTTATGAGTTAACTCTTATGCAAGACTTATTGATGCTTGTCTTGAAAGTACTATTCATGAAAAGTCTTTGCTATATGTGACATAGGCATCCCCAATGGGCCTGCCAAAGATGGTACCCGGGGTTTACTGAAGGCCCACGAGTCGAAGATTATGAAGTTTGGAAGCCCAGATTAGTACCAAGGAAAGTTAGAGTTGTATTAGGAAATATAGACTTGTAATTTTACGGGACGGGTTAGAAACCCTCCCGGACTCTGTAACTTGTGTATTACGAATCCCTCGGCTCCGCCTCCTATATAAGGGGGAGTCGAGGGACAAAGAGAGGATCGACTCATTGTTTCACGCAACCCTAATTTTCATAATCATCGAGTACATTTTGGCTGAAACCTTCGAGATCTACTTGCCCTCTACTTTCGACTAAAACCCTAGTCTACAATACGTAGGCATTGATAAGTTAATCCCTTGTCAATTGGCGCCGTCTGTGGGGATTAGAGGCGACAAGGAGCTGATCTCGATGGCACGTTCAAGATCGTCGACTTCGTCAACTGCAAGCAACGCGATGGACAGAGGGCACCGAGTGGGGCTGAAAGGTTTTTAATGAGGCGGGCTCGTGGTGCTGCAATATAGTAAAAGATATTGGTGATATACATCTTTTTTGTCGACAGGCTCGGGGGCTCATAACCCGCGGTAACAAAATATATATGAACTCCTGCAAAATAGTAAATTTACCACGGCGTAAAAATAGCTCGAGCACCGGCTAAAGGCTCGGGGGCTTTGCAATATAGATTATATTTACAATACACACAACCGCATCATCAAGAAAAATTCGACAAGGAAAAATAAAATTTCAGTTGCTACCTAGTATATCATCTATGTTTATACTTTCTTTGTTTACAGCACCAGTTCTATGTTCAGCATAGCTACCTTTCACAAAGAATTCAGCATCCATCCGAAGCAGTTCGTCCATCATCTCTTCTGCTATAGGGGTTACAGTGTCGTTGATTTTGTCGATGTTCCTCTTCCGCTTCGCCTGCCTGGCCAGACACTTGGTGACAATTTGAGTCAGGTCTAACTTCGGGTAGCAGATCTGTATCATAATCATGGCAAATCTTGCCCCAGCAGATAGTTGAGCTCGCACAAATTCATGAATTCGAGGGGCATCTCGGAATTTCTCCATCAGAGCAGGAAGAGTTTCTGGTGTTTTGTTGCGTGGAAACATGATACTATAAACTAAGGATAGTGTCCTTGTGCAGAAGTTGAGAAAATCGCGGACCTGACCCGCGCGATCTTGAAATCTGACGATTTGGCGAGCACGCTCAGGTGTAACCCAGAAATTAGAACCATGCTCCAGGGCAAGCTTGAGAAGCACATTGGTTCGGGCTTCAACACACTGATCTTCGGCAGCAGTATCCAAAAAAGAACCTGTTTCAGCGGAAGCATCAGCGAGGAATAAAAGACAGTAAGAATAAAATATAGTATGACCAAGTTTGCGAAGCGTACCTGTGGTGACCCGGCATACCACTGCATGGTGTAGTATGCAAGTCTGATATAACACCAATGAAACACCGTTCCACTAGTATTATATCGCTCAGAGTGGTACAACAGAAACATATGCGGGTCCAAGGCATGTCTATAGAATTACAACATTGACTCTGTTACATAAGATCATCACAGACCTCCTACTTTACAATGAGGTAAAACTGCAAATAACTCCGGAAGGACGACTCGTAGACTAGTCTTATCACGAACTCTATTTGTAGAGTATTTAACTAGCTACGAGAGGCTATGAATAGATTCTAGCTAAATAGGAGCTAAGTTTAGGAAGCTAGTTCCTTTCTATTGCTAATCTAGGTTTCTCCTTGTTGGATGTGGTATCCGCCTCTTCGACGGGTTCTCGTCCCTTGAAGTAGTTGTTGACTCCTCGGTCTTCGTGTTGCACTCGTAGATCCTCCTTCGGTGCCTCCATATCTAAGCAGGGATTTAAGAGTGGGATGAGTACGAGCGTACTCAACAAGTTCATTATAGGAAAGAGGTGTTTAATGCACTAGCTACAGCATCGGACCGTAAAGTCTAATACCAATGCAGGTTTTCATAATCATTTCTTCAAGAGGTTGCTTTTATTCGGAAGAACTATGTCCGTCGACCTTCACCGGTTTACTAGAACTTCATGGAGCTCCTTTCCGGCAGCGTTCGCAGTTCCATATCCCGGAACAGGGAGTGACGAGTCACGGTTCATTACACTCTGCAGAGGTGTGTTGCTTTACCCATAAGAGATCTTAACCTTGGTGCCAACCAAGCTGCGAGCTTGTCCACACTTCCTATGGTGTGAGGCCCGGTATAAGGTCTAGCCAATCATGTTCCTCCGCTACCTCGAACACCCACCCGTTGTTGCATACCCCGACCCTGGGTCCTCGTCGGTCCTCTTACACCAATTAAGGATGGACCCCGACCACGACAACAGTTTGGGACTCGTTAACCAAACTCCTTCGCCGGTAGCTGCAACCCATCATAGACCACATTACCGTGGGGAATTAGAAGGGGATCCCCACCCTCAAGTTGTTCCGCAAGCAAGCAACCGCTACGGTAAGCAACAGCTATACCGTGGGGAATTAGAAGGGGCTCCCCACCCTCAAGTTGCTCCGCAAGACACAACTGCTACGGTAAGCGCATCCGTTGATGAACGAGAGGTGGAAACACTTTTGACTACTCCGTCCCACTCCGGATCTTATGGTTAACACGGGTATTACGGCACAAGAATCACTGGCAACATTTGTTGTTTAATCCTAGATGGATATTAACCCTTGCAATGGAACCTCCACCATATCAACACAATCCATGGTTCCAATGCCCACCACATAGTCATATTCATAGTTATGAAAGTAGTGGTTTTGGTTTTTATGCAATCGTGATAACCATAGTACTTTGCAAGTAATTTGATAAAAGTACTCAAATGACATGAGCAAGCGATGAACTTGCCTTTCTTGATCGCAAGATTATGCAGACAAGGTCTTCGATACGCAATAACTCCAAATTCTGAAATAGCATCATCGTCCGGTAAGGACGATGTTTAAAAGATTGGTAAGGATGCAATAATGCATAAGAATGAGATGCAATCGTTCTAAGCGTGATCTAACCCCGATGATTTATGCTCAGTGAGTTGTAATGATTGGTTCAGGGTGCGTTGCACTTTTAGAATGATTCACAAACAAGGTTCTTATTCAGGTGTGATTACATGGTATCATAAACAAGTGTTGCAGCATATCATAACAGTAGCATTTATAGCACACAATAATAACATTTGGTATATTCCTAACATGTAATGAATAATGGTTGGTTTTAGCACTATATGTCATGGTTAATGATTGATTATTATATACTTCAAAAGAATAACTTTTGAAGAACATGTTCTTTAATAAAGAACAAGTATAATAATCAGGGTTGTGGAGTTCTATAGTTTATTATGGGTTCTAACTAGTTTCTAGGGTAAGGAGTAGATGGATCCTAAAGATGTTTGATTCATCAACTACTAGGGCTTATATGGTTTTAGTGAAGCATAAGTATCTTAAGCAATTATTAGTGTTTGATTGCTATTAGGGTTGGTATACCTGATTGGTGCTAGATAGTTAGGGTTTATAGGTCCTCTAAGACAGGGTTGCTGGCTACTCTTAGTTTTCTTCAAAAGAATAACTTTTGAAGAACATACTTCTTAAATCATAAGAAGTATAACAATTAGGTTGAGGTGGTCTAGGTTTTACTGTTGGTTCTATTGAGTAAGGAATAATAGTCTCCTAAATAGGTTGGTTGATAAGTATCCAACACTAGTAGGGTTTAGTGGAATATGGTTAGGTAATGCTCAGGATTAGGCATAGTTGCTATTAGGGATCATCACCATGGTGTGATGTTAATTAAATAGGAATGGTTAAGGTTGATAAGTTGGATGATAGGAACTAGGGTTTAGATGTGGTTGATCCAATTGGACCAACTAAGTTGGGTAGGTATGCGTATATGGACTACTATATGATTGATGATGGGGCTCCTACAATTTTTATGTGGCATGGCATGTGTTTAATTCTTGTTATGATACTATGGATGAAAAAATAGAATACCATGATTACATGTGAGGATCTAGGGTTTAGGTTTTAGAAGTAATTTAGGGTTCAAATGAAATAGTGGAGCTAGGTTCTAAAGGGCATTAGGGTTTTAGGATCCCACATGAAATGATAAGTTCCTAGTTTTCTACCATATGGAACTAGGGTTGTAATATTATTTTTAGTTCATAAGTTAATAACTTCAATAATAAAGTTGAAGTTATTAATAACTTCAGAATAAAATAATATTCAATTTTGGCTTTTTATTATTTTTAAACAATTAATAATTAGGGTAATTTTTAATTAGGTTTTAAATCCCTCTAATAATGATTTAATAAATAATAAATAAAGAAAATTAGTTTTAATGTTTTCTTTATTTATTTACTGGTTTTTAGTTACTTTTGGAAATTTTATTAATTATTGAATTTTACTTGAATTTAAAATTAAAAGAAAAGGCTTAAATAACAAGTATTAAACAATTAAATTTTTATTAAAAATAAAAATTTCATTTTATATTTTTATTGGGTAGATCTCATCTTTATAAGAATTTTGATATTTCATTTATATTTTTCGGACTTAAATTGAATTTTCTATAATCATTTGAAGTTGCAAGCAATTTATTGAATTGAAATTAAAACAGAAAACTACTAAGACTACCCAGACAGAGTTACACACGGCCACTGACCAGTGGGTCCAGGGCCACGTCAGCTGCCACCGTGGCTTGACTGGGTCAAAATCGAGTTCATGTCCAGGGGGGCCACTGCCGGCGGGAAATCCACGACGGTGCCGCCGATCCCGGGCTCCCGTGGACGGGGGATTAGTTCTACTCGACTTAGCTCGCTAAGGGACGTCGAATGAGGGTCGCGCCGCCCGCTAATGACCACCGGAGCATGCTCAACGGCGAGGTACCGCGGCGGCGGACGAAGATCATCGGCACGGGCATGAATCAAAGCGCTAGGAGGGAAGCTGGGATGCTCTGGGGATTCAGTGGCTCACCGTGAGCAAGCTGGAAGCAACGACGAGGTCACTGGAGGCTTGCATCGCCGGAATTGCTCGATGCCGGTGTCGGAGAAGACGAGTTCGTCGGCGTCGATCTCGGACACCACAGCTCGATTCCTCCCGTGGGGGTAGCTCTTCGAGGACGGCGGTCACGGTGGTGTGCACGGCTTAGCTCGGGGAGGCCTCGCTCGCCGGCAGTAAGAGAGACTGCGGAGCCAGGGTCTCGGCATGGATGAAATTGGAGAGGAACGAGCGGAAACGGAGCTAATTCGTCGACTAGGGTACTTATAGGGCTCGAGGCACGCCTCGTCATGCTCTCAGACGAGGAGAGGTCGACAGCGACGAGGTGGAGACGGCCACGGCGTCGCGCTGGCCACCATGCACGAAGAAAGGGATGAGGACGATCCTCTCCAGGATATTTAGACGAAGAGGTAAGTTGGGCTGCTGGTGGGCTGTGCTGGCTGGTGCGGTTTGGGCTGGGCCTGGCTTCTACTGGGCTCCCCAGTTGGGCTGCTGCGGCAGGTAAGCTCTCTTTCTCCTCTCTTTTATCTATTTTCTTTTTCTGCTTTAATTTCTTTTACTATTTTATACTTTTGTATTTCTGGTTTGAATTTTAAATCAGTGTTGATTGAGTTCAAATGGTTGGCTTCTTCTTATCAGGGAATAAGTTGCCCCTAATGTGAATATGTTTCATAATTGAGGTGCATTGGTTATTTGGTTGAATTTAATTTTAAATATGTGACAAAACAAGGATTATTTCTATTTCACATATTTTAGTGTTCAAAGAATATTGTCGAGGTTTTAAATAATCCCCTCATCATGGTTAAGCTTTTATTATGTATTACTTTATAAATAAGTTATTTATAAGATAAGGCTTATTTTTAGGTTCTCTTTTGAGAAGAGAATTTGTTATCACCAGAATTTGACCGGATCAGAGGTGGGCCGCGATTGGAGATGGGCTTGAAGAATATACATAGAAGGAATATATGAATCGGCCTTGCATACCAAGTTTGGGCTAGTTTGCCCGTGTATCTGTAACATAGTAGGATACGTGTCGTTTAGAAGTTAGAGTTTAACCCGTGCACGATTAGGGGCACGCCTGAATTAGAAAGTCCCCCGGACTATAAATATGTATCTAGGGTTTATGAAATAAACAACAACCAACGTTCACCACAAACCAATCTCGGCGCATCGCCAACTCCCCGTCTCGAGGGTTTCTTCCGGGTAAGCACCATGCTGCCTAGATCGCATCTTGCGATCTAGGCAGCACACGTTTATTCGTCGTTCATGCGTTGCTCGTATCGAAGCCTTTTTGATGGCGAGCAACGTAGTTATCGTAGATGTCTTAGGGTTAGCATTGTTCTTCGTATCATATGCTATCGTCGTGCAACCCTTAGGCATCTAGCCGCCCTTACGCCTATCTTGGGTGTAAGGGCGGCACCCCGCTTGATCATTATCTAGTAGATCCGATCCGTTATGATTGCTCCTTGTTCTTCAAGGATTAGTTTAATATCCGCATTGTTAGGCCTTACAAACGGGTCGAAGGATCCAGATGGCGCGTAGGGTGTAGTTTGCTAGCCCTAGACAGGATGTTCCGAGGATCAACTTCGTGTTGGTTTTTAGGCCTTGTCTAGGGTCGGTTTACGATCACCGTACGTGGCCGCGAGGCTCGATCACGAGTAGGACGTTCCGATTATGCGGTGAAAACCCCAAATCGTAGTAGGTCGTTTTAGCTTTATCTTGATCAAGCAGGACCACCATCTGATCGTACACCTCGTACGTATCATGGGTGGATCGGCTCTTTGAGTCGATTCACAGGATAACCTGAGAGCCGATCGAGGCTCGTATTTAATGTTTACGTGTATGCCATGCAGGAAACTAAGCGAGGCATCATCCAACACCTTCCTGACCAGGTATAGGTCAGGTGGCACGCCCTTGCATCAGCATCGGACGTGTGTGCGAAGGCTTTGCGGGCCGTCGCTCATAGGGACCGGGGCCAGCCGCAGTCCCGGGAGATTCCCGGCTCTACGGTGTTGCCCGTCACCGCCCGCCGGTGGGTTTCGACCGCAACACATTCGGCACGCCCGGTGGGACAATCTTCGACATCCACCGCATCGCCATCTACATCCGAGATGGCGGAAGGCACTCCGGTCAAGTACGAGGATCCGACCGAGGAGCTCAAGAAGAAGCATGACGAGATCAAAGCAGTCCTCGAAGCCGACCTCATCGGCTCTTTTCACGAACCCGCTCACATGGCATCGGGTGGAAAGGGTTCTCACCTGAAGGCGCGCTCGATGGAGTGGACCTGTCCGCCCCGTCGGAAGAACGCACCGGGTCGCTGCGTCAGGAGATCAACTTCATGGTGGCTCATTCGCTGCACCGCCTTTACGAGAGCCCGGTGAACACTTTGGAGCGTGTCGCTCTGCGCGTGATCCAGGAAATCATGAGCCACCAGTACTCTCCGTCAGGACCAGCTCTGGGGACTTACCAAGGAGAGATGCCACTCCAGTCCCGTCCACCGCTGCCGTTCGCGTTGGCAGCACCAGAAGTGCCGAGTTCATCGGCATACGTCGTCTACAAGATTGGTGGTGACCCTAGTGACTACCAATTCTTACATGAGGCGCCCAAGGAGATCCCCCACGGATACACGTGCGCATACGTGCCGAGCCGCGATGAATCGGGCACTCTCGAACCAGGCTGCAACAGCGGGGACTTCGGAACGAGTAGGAGGAACGTCGGGAACGGATCTTGAGAAGCGGACGTGGCTAGCTAAGTACGCCACTCCGACAAACCTCCGGAGCTCAGCTCCTGCAGTTGGCTCGGAACTGGAAAAGCAAGCATGGCTGGCTAAGTATGCCACCCCGGCGAATCTTCGAGTTCGACGCCTGCAGCCATCACCGCGGATCAGATTTGTACGATTCTGAAAGACCAGTTCGGCATGATGCCGAAAAGGAGGACAATCGGCTATTCCAAGCCGTACCCCAACGAGTACGAATTGATCCCGCTACCACCCAAATATCGGCTCCCGGATTTCACCAAGTTTAATGGATCGGATGGTTCCAGCTCCATCGAGCATGTGAGCCGATATTTGGCACAGCTGGGCACGATCTCAGCATCAGACGAGCTGCGTGTGAGGTTCTTCGCGCAGTCCCTCACAGGATCGGCTTTCGGGTGGTACACATCGCTGCCACCAAACTCAATCCGGACTTGGAAGCAGTTGGAAGAACAGTTCCACGTGCAGTATCACTAAGAGGCTTCCGAGGCTGGCATTGCCGATCTAGCACAAGTACGACGAAGCGCGGGAAACGGTGGCGGAATACGTCCGGCGCTTCGGGACCGTTAGGAACCGATGCTATTCGGTTCATGTAAGTGAAAAAGAAGCGATGAGAGTTGGCGGTGGTGGGTCTCTCATCATCGATCAAGGACGTGGCCTCCCAAGCGAGACTACCCTTCACCGGCGCACATGGTGCGAAGGCTGTCAGCATATGAACAGCGCCACCCAGATGTTTACCAGGATAAATTCAAGCATGCGGTGGTCCTGGTTGAGGCAGATGGAGATGAAGGTGCTGCGGGAGATCAAGAGGTAGCAGCGGCTGAATGGACTCGGGGGGCAAGCCCCGTGTCCTGTAAATGGGTTAAGCCACAAGGTCCTCCAAAAGGGTTTGACTTCGACGTGACCAAAGCTGAGCAGATTTTCGACCTCTTACTCAAGGAGAAGCAGCTAAAGTTACCCGAAGGCCACAAGATCCCCACGGTGCAAGAGCTGAACGGAAAGCCATACTGCAAATGGCATAACACGTTCACCCACGCCACCAACGACTGCAGGGTGTGGCGTCAACAGGTCCAAATGGCGATAGAACAAGGGCGGCTAATTTTCAGCCAGTACGCCATGAAGGTCGACACACACCCCTTCCCCGCCGTTAACATGGTGGAGTATACTTACCATGGAGGGTGCCAGCCAGATTTCTCGTGCAATATCAACATGGTAGGACCCGGGCACCACTCGGTAAGGACGGAGATGAGGGCAGCTGCTTTCATAGCAAGGATACGAGAGGAAGCCGCTCCACGCGATCGGCTCCGTCACGATGGCAAGCGCTACATCACAGAGGGAGAAGTGAGGAACGTAAGATATCAGCGACCTCTCTCTGATCACCTCCTCAACAAGTATGTGGGTCAATACGACCAACGCCGGTGATACAACGACGATGATGAAAAAGATCGTCTGGCTAAGGACGCCAGGAGACACCGTCGGCATGATCACGACGAGGAACGATATGAGCGCCACGCCAAGGAAAAGTCGAGGGAGCAAGACGACGTGGATAGGCACTGGGACTGCCCCTTCTTCAGACACTGCTGGGATTCGGGAATGAGCCGATTGCCTACAATCGGCAACTGCCCAGAATGTAAACAAAAGAAGAAGGATGCGGCTAACGTGTCCGTGTTCAAACGTCTAGGGCCTCTCCCGCCTCGGAACAGGCATGCTTGAGTCCGCTCGGGTGGAAGATCTCGAGGAACTAGAGGACGATGATGAAGAAGAAGACAAGTATCATCGGCCAAGGTGGTGCCCTGATGGGCTCAGCCGTTCCCAAAAGTGAAGGGTTCAGCGTCTACGTGGGTTAGAGGAAGCTGAGAGGTTATACCTGCACACGTTGAGGAAGGCGCGGCCTGATCTGGCCGCTAAAATTCAGCGAACCCTGGACGAAGATGGTCGGCCACAAAGGAAAGAGTGGCGTCCCAGAAAAAAGAAAGCCGATGATGAGACATCGTGCGGCACAAACATGGTCTTCATCCTTCCAACGGAGTTTAGTGCTCCAGGATTAGACGAAGCACCTGTGGCACAACTTGACTGCGGCCCACGACCGGTCATCTTTGAGAAGCCACGAGAGAGCATCGACGTGACAAAGGACGGGGTTAGGCTGGTTTTATCCACCGGTCTGACCGTGTAACAAGAGCAACATCTATGGACAAACATGGCGATGCCGATCCATGTGATCGGCCCCAAGGATCTGTGGAGGAACATTGCAAAACCTTCATCGAGCAAGCAACATGGAGGCCGATTCCAGCAATCGGCCAAAATTATCATCACCATTCATTCTGCCTGGGTTCAACGACGATCCAATGGGCAATGGGTTTGCGTCGGCTGATGCACTGGAAGAAATCCACATTGTTCCTAACAGAGCCGACGTTCACATCGTAGTGCCTTGGCTAACCATAGAGCCGATATCAGCAGATACCTGGCAGAATCGGCTCGGGGGGGCACCTAATCAGATGAACATGTGCGATACATGTGCAGTGAAATATTGGGGGCCGATAGATAGAAAAAATCGGCCCATAAAAAAAATTTCGCATGATATGCAAGGAACAAAGCCGATGCATAGCCATCGACTCTAGCACAAATTTCATGGGATCTACCAGTGGCACGTGCAAAACACAAGGACCTCCAGCTCTGTGTCAGAGGAGTTCTATTTCTGAGCCGTTGTGTGATCATCTGCAATATCGACTTTCAACGAGAGGAGGGGTGATCGGCTGCGGCTGGCTCCGCATGGTAGTTCTCTCGGACATGATCGAGCCCAGGTCCATTTGTCCGAATTGCGTGTCCTCGTCTCTGTTTCGCCTTGAGCGAGACTCGGGGGCAGCTGGCCTGGTGGATGCTCTGTTTTTGAAAGCCGATTGGGTGGCCATCGGCTAGTCCTGCGTCGCGATTTTCGTCAAGGGTGGTGATCCAGCAGAACTCAAACTCATTGGTCGAAGAGATGAAGGATAGATCATGAGGGCTTGATGCACTGACATCGGCTTATTGAGTTTTGACCAAGTCCGCGATCACCCCGTGGTCGAAGAGATGAAGGACGGATTATGAGAGACCGATGCGTTGCCATCGGTTCATTGAGCATTGGCTAAGTGATGATCGGCTAAATTAGCATGAAGGAAATCGGCAAAATCAAATTGGGAGAAATTCTTCATTGATAAACAAGATTTCTTACAAAGAAAGAGCCGATTGCTCAAAGAAGGAAGAACAAAAGAAGGGTCTGTTGACCAATCTACTACTACTAGGCCTACACTAGTAGATCCTAGTCTACGGGCCATCGCTGCCCTCGTCGTCATCCTCGGAGCTCTCATCGGCACTACTGCCGGTGGGCTCCTCGTCGCTGCTTCCGTAGCCCTCTACGGGAGCTTCATCCTCCTCTTCATCATCGCTGTCGTCGTCTTCCCACCACATGCGGAGGCGTTTCGCCGGCGGGTAGCCCTCGAGGGAGTCGTCGTCATCGTCTTCCTCTTCCTCTTATTCAGAGGAGGGGCAGCCGTCCCAGGGGAACAAGTCATCCTCGCTTTCTGATTCCAGTTCCCCATCGGCGAGGAACTGGAGACCTTCATCCCCGCTGGTCAAGGACATGTCGTCCTCGGACCAGACGGAGGAGGCGTGGTCCTCCTGGTCCCATTCTTCTGGTGCGCGTATGTCCTCCGGCGTCTCGCGGGAGGAGGAAGACCAATTGGAAAGACCGGAAGAGGAAGAGGAGGAAGAAGACATGGTGGCGCAGGAGGGTTTTTTGGGTGCTAATGCGAGGAGGATGAGGGAGAAGCAAACTGTTTGGAACGGTTAAATAAAAGGGGATATAGTGGAGATTCAATGCCACAGCAGTTTCCGAGGAAGTGGTGCCCAGCAAGAAAAAAAATTAAATTTCGCAGGCCACGCGGAGAAGTGGAAGAGGCAAGGCATCGTGATGAAGGATTCTGCGGCAGTTCTGCTCTGCCACGACATGACCCGACGAAGGAAAAGCGTAATGATTTTGGAAATGTCATTTCCAAAACCAGGGGGGCATGTGTTATCACCAGAATTTGACCGGATCAGAGGTGGGCCGCGATTGGAGATGGGCTTGAAGAATATACATAGAAGGAATATATGAATCGGCCTTGCATACCAAGTTTGGGCTAGTTTGCCCGTGTAGCTGTAACATAGTAGGATACGTGTCGTTTAGAAGTTAGAGTTTAACCCGTGCACGATTAGGGGCACGCCTGAATTAGAAAGTCCCTCGGACTATAAATATGTATCTAGGGTTTATGAAATAAACAACAACCAACGTTCACCACAAACCAATCTCGGCGCATCGCCAACTCCCCCGTCTCGAGGGTTTCTTCCGGGTAAGCACCATGCTGCCTAGATCGCATCTTGCGATCTAGGCAGCACACGTTTATTCGTCGTTCATGCGTTGCTCGTATCGAAGCCTTTTTGATGGCGAGCAACGTAGTTATCGTAGATGTCTTAGGGTTAGCATTGTTCTTCGTATCATATGCTATCGTCGTGCAACCCTTAGGCATCTAGCCGCCCTTACGCCTATCTTGGGTGTAAGGGCGGCACCCCGCTTGATCATTATCTAGTAGATCCGATCCGTTATGATTGCTCCTTGTTCTTCAAGGATTAGTTTAATATCTGCATTGTTAGGCCTTACAAATGGGTCGAAGGATCCAGTGGCGCGTAGGGTGTAGTTTGCTAGCCCTAGACAGGATGTTCCGAGGATCAACTTCGTGTTGGTTTTTAGGCCTTGTCTAGGGTCGGTTTACGATCACCGTACGTGGCCGCGAGGCTCGATCACGAGTAGGACGTTCCGATTATGCGGTGAAAACCCCAAATCGTAGTAGGTCGTTTTAGCTTTATCTTGATCAAGAAGGACCACCATCTGATCGTACACCTCGTACGTATCATGGGTGGATCGGCTCTTTGAGCCGATTCACGAGATAACTTGAGAGCCGATCGAGGCTCGTATTTAATGTTTACGTGTATGCCATGCAGGAAACTAAGCGAGGCATCATCCAACACCTTCCTGACCAGGTATAGGTCAGGTGGCACGCCCTTGCATCAGCATCGGACGTGTGTGCAGAAGGCTTTGCGGGCCGTCACTCGGAGGGACCAGGGCCAGCCGCAGTCCTGGGAGATTCCCGGCTCTACGGTGTTGCCCATCGCTGCCCGCCGGTGGGTTTCCGACCGCAACAGAATTCCATGAACATTATTTTATGTGCCTATTTAGTTTAAGGACTTGGAAAATTGTCTAAGGCTATTCTAGAGTTACTAGTATTTCTTTCTTAAACCTTGGTTTCAAATGCTTAGGTATATCCTATTCCTCTCATGAGACTTCTATTTATTGGGAAACAATAGTTAGTTGCACCTACATTGGTATGGCTTTAATGATAGGTCAAGTTGATATCTTGATTCATTTAGGGTTGGCTAAACAATACCCTTATTCCTATTTTAGCTTAAGCATGGTTTTAGGTTTATACTTGTGATCCCCATGTGATGCATAAACTAGAGTTGAGATATTATTCTAGTTTATAGAGTTGAGATGACATCATATTGCATTTCCTAGGGTTTAATCTCCCCTAACCAAGGTAATATGGTTAGTTGTTTCATGTCTTATGTGCTTCTCTAATTACCAAGGATTTGAGAATTGGTTTTATCTTCTACCAATTAACTTCTATTATTGTCTCCAATTTATCATGAAAGTAACTACATTGGTTATAGTTCTTTTTATAGTTAACTTTGGTCATATGGATGGATGGTTTCTCATTATATTAAGTATGGAGTTTGACTCTAAGGTTTTCTTAGGTATTTATATAGATGTGGTAGGATTCTACTTATGATCACCAAGTGATTCACAAGATAGATTTGTAATGTAAGTCTAGGGGTGATTACTAGTGATCTCCCTATAAGTTCATGTGGTGAATGATATCTACTCATCATATAAGGTTTAACTTATGACTTATTCTTCTATTTATCCAAAGCATGATCATGGCATTATCATGAACAATTTATTCTCAATTTCTTCTACTCTCAATTCTTATGGTATATGTGCATTACCCAATTTGTAATGATCAAAGGTTTGGCTTCCTAAGGTATGTCTCATGGATATGGCCTTATTTCATTTGGTAGTTGGTTATCTCCCACACCAGGATGAAATGGTTTATCCCCTATTTGTTTAGTTCAAAGGTTGTCATCTATTCTAAAATTAGGTGAAGCTAGGATTAGTATGAATGGTCTCACTCCTTTGGGAAGGACTTCAATAATACTCTAAGGTTTCTCTTGAAAATGATGTTGTGATCATATGGATATTTATCTCCAAGGTTTTTCATTGCTTCTCTAATAATTAATAGGACTCTCACCTCTCTAAGTTTGATGCTTAATAATTTGGAATAGAGAAATGTATTTCTAGGGTTGATCTCCTTGTTATGTTTCCAAGACTAGAGTAGAATGAATACCATGAGGTTCAGGGTAGGATCAAGGATTTGTGTAAGACATGGAAAAGATAAGTGAAGAATGGTTTCTCCATTTATTGTTACTTGATTTCCAAATAGATTAGATGTTCTTATGTAATGGGAAAGGAATACCATGTTATGATCTTTTATAAGATCAAGCAATTGATCATTGATTAAAGTGTTGTTGTGTTAGTTCCATTTGATCTAACCCCTTAGATCAAATCATCTCTACCCAAAACAGGTTTTAACAAAGGTCACACTGAGGTTTATAGCACTTGACTTGATGAGCTACTTCAATTCCACCAAGGTCAAGTGAAACTTCAGTTACTGTGATAGTTTTACTTTAAAGCGCGAAAATTCCCCGGATTTTCTATGCATGAATGCAATGCACACATCTGTTTCCTCTATTTTTGTAACCCCAAATACTGGGATATTACAGTCTCTACCCCTTAAACTAAACTTCGTCCTCGAAGTTTGAACTCTTTTATGTTTCAGAGTGTGAATCTGACTTGTGCGGACTACATCTTTTCTCGAACTCCATGGTGATCTCAATAGATATAATTGTATATATCCCTTGTCCAGATTCTTCCTGGAGTCCATTAGGGTTTGTCTCTAAGCATTAGTTTCTTACTCCAGTTCTATGATTTTTCTGTGGAATCTAATAATACTTGTCTCTGAGCCATGGCTTCTAACTTTAATTCCATGATTTCTTTCAATATTACAATCTTGTTTCCTTTCTTATTGAAGAGTCAATGATTGGAACTTCTTATTGTCCTAATAATCTTAATTGGGGACTAATTGGGCAACATACTCCTAATTGGTAAATAGGTCTTTGTTTTCCCTTAGTACCAAAACTACAATAATGGTATTTGGGAAGGTACTTACTATGGAAATGGTCGTGATGGTTTATTCCTCTAAGAATGGATTAGACTCATTTAGTCCATCCAATCATGGTTTATAATTGATACCTATGACTCTTTAGATTCTTTTAGGTTCCATGAAAGGAATCTTTCATGTTGTCTACTAGTTACGCTATGGTCAAATCCCTGCAGTCTTTGACTTCCTTAAGCTATATTTCGTCTCCGATATTTCCTTCGTCCAACTTCTTTATCTTTGACTTACTTGAGCTTAAGTACTTCGAGTAGATATTACTCACTTGCTCAAGTTATAATCCACTTCTTACGTCCTCGAGGTATGAACCTCGGCTTACAGTCTGACCTCCTTCTGAAGGTATTGTTCAACAATCTTATGAAAATAAGATCGAACTTCCTCTCAGTTCATACCTTCTTCTTATATTATGCTCAAAGTATTGAGTTATTGTATATCCAACTCAATCTTTACTCTACCCCTTAGAGTTTTCTTATGGTCTTCAACTCCTTTTCTTCCAACCATTGGATTGACGGTTGGAATATTGGTCTAAGTATAGCTTATGGTTTGTACTCTTCTAGGTCTGGTGAAGAATATCTGTGGTGCATCCACTCAATTGTGGACATCCAATGTGAATCCTTCGACTAAATGATTATAGATCTTTGTTATTTGGCTAACAAAATTTTATTTGTTCACAACTTCTTGATACAAATAATTAAATCGTGGACTATTTGTAACACCAACTGATACCAGCTGTGGTTATTATACTAACTGTGGCTATTTGATATCTAAAAATGGATTCTATTATAAGTTATGATCAACTAGACGAGACATCTTCTGCTTTGTCTCGCAGTATTGATACTATACCAATTGTGGTATTCTGATATCAACTATGGTCTTCTTATATCTGCTATGGTTTCATAAATCATCTTCCTTCATTCAGGGTTTATTTTGCAAGAAAACCACTAGCTGACACTATGAATATAGTATCTGAAGTGATCTCCTATGCATTCCCTCTTCCATGATGACTAGGGATCTGCTTGAGCTTCACCATAATCATCATATTCTCACCCTCATGCTTCTTCTGTACTAAAATACTCCTCTGTTGAGGTAAAGCATGAGTTTTGATTGGTACTTCCTTCTGAATATTGTGGTTGCTTCCCACAACTTTACTCCTTTCTGCTGATGGACCTTCCTCATGTCTTTAAGATCTTCAGAATTCGTCACTTCCTCACACGTTTACCATTACCCTCTAGATCTATAGCACCAAGTAAGGACTTGATATTGCAACATGCATTTGCATATCAGTGTCAAACTTCATGTATGGATCTAGTCAAACAATGAAATTCCAATAATATCCAAGAAGATTCAGCTTTGTGCATATAATACACACCATCATAAGCCTGAATATAATAGTTGAGTAAGACATCTCTAAACATCAGGCTCTGATGTGTAGTATATAGCACCACATAACATAGGTTTATATCGTGATACTTAGCACGTATATATATGGCGTACTACTATTTGTCTTGCCATTTACCTGAATTGCACAATTTGCAATGAGATAAACTTGGAACAAAATGGTCTAGGATAGTTGTGGTTGACCTAAAGTTCTTTGGAAGTATTAACTTAGCTTCCATTATGTTGAGGACTGTTTCACATGATATGTCTAGGTTCTAACATTGCTACTCTAAACACATAACTATGGAAATATAGCTCTTATACTTCCAAGTGTTTATACTATTATAAGACTATGGACATGATGTGCTTGGCACACTTCTCATTGTTTCGGAACACAATTCTTGCACTATTGTTTAGCACTTGACTTCTTATTGTACTTCTCCTAAATATTTATGATGTTCTAATCCATCACATAATGATTCTCAGGTGAATCATATATGATTTCTATTTCTACCATGCGAGTAGGCATATTTTATTCCTATCTCTCTTCCTTACCCTCCATGATTGACTCATCATGGTTTATACTACCTCATATCACTTGTTTTTATCACTTACTATCAGTTGTTTTACAAGTTTAGATAATTTACTTACCAATTACATGTGTTGGTACACATCTTCCACTAGGATATCTTCCTTATGGTTGTATCCTCTCTTTGGACTACCATGTATTGTATACCAACTGGGGTCTACTCATCTATTGTTTGAGGACTTCATGGTGTACTATTTGTTTGAGATTAGTTAACTAACTTTACTTAGGAAATATAGGTACAAAAATGTTGACTCAAGTGTGTCAGGATTATTCTCAAGTGAATATCCATCTCAAGTCATAAAAATATTTGGTTCACCTAAGACAACTTCCTATAGACACTACCAATCCTATAGGTCTCCTTTAAAGGGTTTTAATCCTAGGTCAAAGCATTTGCTCTGATACCAACCTGTGGTGACCCGGCATACCACTGCATGGTGTAGTATGCAAGTCCGATATAACACCAATGAAACACCGTTCCACTAGTATTATATCGCTCGAGTGGTACAACGAAACATATGCGGGTCCAAGGCATGTCTATATAATTACAACATTGACTCTGTTACATAAGATCATCACAGCCTCCTACTTTACAATGAGGTAAAACTGCAAATAACTCCAGAAGGACGACTCGTAGACTAGTCTTATCACGAACTCTATTTGTAGAGTATTTAACTAGCTACGAGAGGCTATGAATAGATTCTAGCTAAATAGGAGCTAAGTTTAGGAAGCTAGTTCCTTTCTATTGCTAATCTAGGTTTCTCCTTGTTGGATGTGGTATCCGCCTCTTCCGACGGTGTTCCTGTCCCTTGAAGTAGTTGTTGACTCCTCGGTCTTCGTGTTGCACTTGTAGATCCTCCTTCGGTGCCTCCATATCTAAGCAGGGGATTTAAGAGTGGGATGAGTACGAGCGTACTCAACAAGTTCATTATAGGAAAGAGGTGTTTAATGCACTAGCTACAGCATCAGACCAGAAAGTCTAATACCAATGCAGGTTTTCATAATCATTTCTTCAAGAGGTTGCTTTTATTCGGAAGAACTATGTCCGTCGGCCTTCACCGGTTTACTAGAACTTCATGGAGCTCCTTTCCAGCAGCGTTCGCAGCTCCATATCCCGGAACAGGGAGTGACGAGTCACGGTTCATTACACTCTGCGAGAGGTGCGTTGCTTTACCCATAAGAGATCTTAACCTTGGTGCCAACCAAGCTGCAGGCTTGTCCACACTTCCTATGGTGTGAGGCCCGGTATAAGGTCTAGCCAATCATGTTCCTCCGCTACCTCGAACACCCACCCGTTGTTGCATACCCCGACCCTGGGTCCTCGTCGGTCCTCTTACACCAATTAAGGATGGACCCCGACCACGACAACAGTTTGGGACTCGTTAACCAAACTCCTTCGCCGGTAGCTGCAACCCATCATAGACCACATTACCGTGGGGAATTAGAAGGAGATCCCCACCCTCAAGTTGTTCCGCAAGCAGCAACCGCTACGGTAAGCAACAGCTATACCGTGGGGAATTAGAAGGGGCTCCCCACCCTCAAGTTGCTCCGCAAGACACAACCGCTACGGTAAGCGCATCCGTTGATGAACGAGAGGTGGAAACACTTTTGACTACTCCGTCCCACTCCGGATCTTATGGTTAACACGGGTATTACGACACAAGAATCACTGGCGACATTTGTTGTTTAATCCTAGATGGATATTAACCCTTGCAATGGAACCTCCACCATATCAACACAATCCATGGTTCCATTGCCCACCACATAGTCATATTCATAGTTATGAAAGTAGTGGTTTTGGTTTTTATGCAATCGTGATAACCATAGTAGTTTGCAAGTAATTTGATAAAAGTACTCAAATGAGATGAGCAAGCGATGAACTTGCCTTTCTTGACTGCAAGATTATGCAGACAAGGTCTTCGATACGCAATAACTCCAAATTCTGAAATAGCATCATCGTCCGGTAAGGACGATGTTTAAAAGATTGGCAAGGATGCAATAATGCATAAGAATGAGATGCAATCGTTCTAAGCGTGATCTAACCCTGATGATTTATGCTCAGTGAGTTGTAATGATTGGTTCAGGGTGCGTTGCACTTTTAGAATGATTCACAAACAAGGTTCTTATTCAGGTGTGATTACATGGTATCATAAACAAGTGTTGCAGCATATCATAACAGTAGCATTAATAGCACACAAAAATAACATTTGGTATATTCCTAACATGTAATGAATAATGGTTGGTTTTAGCACTATATGTCATGGTTAATGATTGATTATTATATACTTCAAAAGAATAACTTTTGAAGAACATGTTCTTTAATAAAGAACAAGTATAATAATCAGTGGTTGTGGAGTTCTATAGTTTATTATGGGTTCTAACTAGTTTCTAGGGTAAGGAGTAGATGGATCCTAAAGATGTTTGATTCATCAACTACTAGGGCTTATATGGTTTTAGTGAAGCATAAGTATCTTAAGCAATTATTAGTGTTTGATTGCTATTAGGGTTGGTATACCCGATTGGTGCTAGATAGTTAGGGTTTATAGGTCCTCTAAGACAAGGTTGTCGGTTACTCTTAGTTTTCTTCAAAAGAATAACTTTTGAAGAACATACTTCTTAAATAATAAGAAGTATAACAATTAGGTTGAGGTGGTCTAGGTTTTACTGTTGGTTCTATTGAGTAAGGAATAATAGGCTCCTAAATAGGTTGGTTGATAAGTATCCAACACTAGTAGGGTTTAGTGGAATATGGTTAGGTAATGCTCAGGATTAGGCATAGTTGCTATTAGGGATCATCACCATGGTGTGATGTTAATTAAATAGGAATGGTTAAGGTTGATAAGTTGGATGATAGGAACTAGGGTTTAGATGTGGTTGATCCAATTGGACCAACTAAGTTGGGTAGGTATGCGTATATGGACTACTATATGATTGATGATGGGGCTCCTACAATTTTTATGTGGCATGGCATGTGTTTAATTCTTGTTATGATACTATGGATGAAAAAATAGAATACCATGATTACATGTGAGGATCTAGGGTTTAGGTTTTAGAAGTAATTTAGGGTTCAAATGAAATAGTGGAGCTAGGTTCTAAAGGGCATTAGGGTTTTAGGATCCCACATGAAATGATAAGTTCCTAGTTTTCTACCATATGGAACTAGGGTTGTAATATTATTATTAGTTCATAAGTTAATAACTTCAATAATAAAGTTGAAGTTATTAATAACTTCAGAATAAAATAATATTCAATTTTGGCTTTTTATTATTTTTAAACAATTAATAATTAGGGTAATTTTTAATTAGGTTTTAAATCCCTCTAATAATGATTTAATAAATAATAAATAAAGAAAATTAGTTTTAATGTTTTCTTTATTTATTTACTGGTTTTTAGTTACTTTTGGAAATTTTATTAATTATTGAATTTTACTTGAATTTAAAATTAAAAGAAAAGGCTTAAATAACAAGTATTAAACAATTAAATTTTTATTAAAAATAAAAATTTCATTTTATATTTTTATTGCGTAGATCTCATCTTTATAAGAATTTTGATATTTCATTTATATTTTTCGGACTTAAATTGAATTTTCTATAATCATTTGAAGTTACAACAATTTATTGAATTGAAATTAAAACAGAAAACTACTAAGACTACCCAGACAGAGTTACACACGGCCACTGACCAGTGGGTCCAGGGCCACGTCAGCTGCCACCGTGGCTTGACTGGGTCAAAATCGAGTTCATGTCCAGGGGGATCACTGCCGGCGGGAAATCCACGACGGCGCCGCCGATCCCGGGCTCCCGTGGACCGGGGATTAGTTCTACTCGACTTAGCTCGCTAAGGGACGTCGAATGAGGGTCGTGCCGCCCGCTAATGACCACCGGAGCATGCTCAACGGCGAGGTACCGCGGCGGCGGACGAAGATCATCGGCACGGGCATGATTCAAAGCGCTAGGAGGGAAGCTGGGATGCTCTGGGGATTCAGTGGCTCACCGTGAGCAAGCTGGAAGCAACGACGAGGTCACTAGAGGCTTGCATCGCCGGAATTGCTCGATGCCGGCGTCGGAGAAGACGAGTTCGTCGGCGTCGATCTCGGACACCACAGCTCGATTCCTCCCGCGGGGGTAGCTTGTCGAGGACGGCGGTCACGGTGGTGTGCACGGCTTAGCTCGGGGAGGCCTCGCTCGCCGGCAGTAAGAGAGACTGCGGAGCCAGGGTCTCGGCATGGATGAAATTGGAGAGGAACGAGCGGAAACGGAGCTAATTCGTCGACTAGGGTACTTATAGGGCTCGAGGCACGCCTCGTCATGCTCTCAGACGAGGAGAGGTCGACAGCGACGAGGTGGAGACGGCCACGGCGTCGCGCTGGCCACCATGCACGAAGAAAGGGATGAGGACGATCCTCGCCAGGATATTTAGACGAAGAGGTAAGTTGGGCTGCTGGTGGGCTGTGCTGGCTGGTGCGGTTTGGGCTGGGCCTGGCTTCTACTGGGCTCCCCAGTTGGGTTGCTGCGGCAGGTAAGCTCTCTTTCTCCTCTCTTTTATCTATTTTCTTTTTCTCGCTTTAATTTCTTTTACTATTTTATACTTTTGTATTTCTGGTTTGAATTTTAAATCAGTGTTGATTGAGTTCAAATGGTTGGCTTCTTCTTATCAGGGAATAAGTTGCCCCTAATGTGAATATGTTTCATAATTGAGGTGCATTGGTTATTTGGTTGAATTTAATTTTAAATATGTGACAAAACAAGGATTATTTCTATTTCACATATTTTAGTGTTCAAAGAATATTGTTGAGGTTTTAAATAATCCCCTCATCATGGTTAAGCTTTTATTATGTATTACTTTATAAATAAGTTATTTATAAGATAAGGCTTATTTTTAGGTTCTCTTTTGAGAAGAGAATTCCATGAACATTATTTTATGTGCCTATTTAGTTTAAGGACTTGGAAAATTGTCTAAGGCTATTCTAGAGTTACTAGTATTGCTTTCTTAAACCTTGGTTTCAAATGCTTAGGTATATCCTATTCCTCTCATGAGACTTCTATTTATTGGGAAACAATAGTTAGTTGCACCTACATTGGTATGGCTTTAATGATAGTTCTTTTTATAGTTAACTTTGGTCATATGGATGGATGGTTTCTCATTATATTAAGTATGGAGTTTGACTCTAAGGTTTTCTTAGGTATTTATATAGATGTGGTAGGATTCTACTTATGATCACCAAGTGATTCGCAAGATAGATTTGTAATGTAAGTCTAGGGGTGATTACTAGTGATCTCCCTATAAGTTCATGTGGTGAATGATATCTACTCATCATATAAGGTTTAACTTATGACTTATTCTTCTATTTCTCCAAAGCATGATCATGGCATTATCATGAACAATTTATTCTCAATTGCTTCTACTCTCAATTCTTATGGTATATGTGCATTACCCAATTTGTAATGATCAAAGGTTTGGCTTCCTAAGGTATGTCTCATGGATATGGCCTTATTTCATTTGGTAGTTGGTTATCTCCCACACCAGGATGAAATGGTTTATCCCCTATTTGTTTAGTTCAAAGGTTGTCATCTATTATAAAATTAGGTGAAGCTAGGATTAGTATGAATGGTCTCACTCCTTTGGGAAGGACTTCAATAATACTCTAAGGTTTCTCTTGAAAATGATGTTGTGATCATATGGATATTTATCTCCAAGGTTTTTCATTGCTTCTCTAATAATTAATAGGACTCTCACCTCTCTAAGTTTGATGCTTAATAATTTGGAATAGAGAAATGTATTTCTAGGGTTGATCTCCTTGTTATGTTTCCAAGACTAGAGTAGAATGAATACCATGAGGTTCAGGGTAGGATCAAGGATTTGTGTAAGACATGGAAAAGATAAGTGAAGAATGGTTTCTCCATTTATTGTTACTTGATTTCCAAATAGATTAGATGTTCTTATGTAATGGGAAAGGAATACCATGTTATGATCTTTTATAAGATCAAGCAATTGATCATTGATTAAAGTGTTGTTGTGTTAGTTCCATTTGATCTAACCCCTTAGATCAAATCATCTCTACCCAAAACAGGTTTTAACAAAGGTCACACCGAGGTTTATAGCACTTGACTTGATGAGCTACTTCAATTCCACCAAGGTCAAGTGAAACTTCGAGTCATCGTGATAGTTTTACTTTAAAGCGCGAAAATTCCCCGGATTTTCTATGCATGAATGCAATGCACACATCTGTTTCCTCTATTTTTGTAACCCCAAATACTGGGATATTACAGTACCCGTCATATCCAAGCTGGAGTCGTTCATCAGTTGAAGCATATAACTTTCTCGGGAAGCAGCTTCAGCAGTCTCAGCAACCGCAGTCTCCTTCAACGCTATGGCTTCTCGAGCTTGTTGAACAACAAGTTTTTCCCTGTCCGATGATCTTCGAGATTGTTCCATCATCACGAGAGCTTGCTTTTTCATCAACAGCAGTTGTTGGCGGAGCTCGTCCAAGTCTTCATTTTGTGCAGCACTCGAAAAACCTCCAATAAATTCGACAGCGGAGGATCTTTTCGAGTAAGACGCAGTGGGCAAAGCAGCCGAGGATTGAGGCACCACGGTATAGTTGTCAAAAATCAACTGGAGAGAAATATTTCGATATCAATAACTCGGCAACATGGCTTTTCATTAATAAGGTCAGATATTTACATGGTTATTACAAAAGGAGGGTTCCTAGTGAACTAATGGGGCAGTTGTCGCCAAAGCTACTATGGCGACAGCATCAAAAGAGAAAAAAAACAAAAGAAGAGACAAGGTGGTCTACTTGACCTCCGGCTTCGATGAACTAAGAGCGGGAGTTGGTTTGCATCCGAGGTAGGCGAGGATTTTCTTTGAGTTTGTCTTGGCAGCCTTAATCAAACACTGCCACCTCTTCGTCTCCATTTTCTTCACATCGCCAACTTTCGCCCAGTCAATATCCTGTTGGCTGTCAGCAACAAAGGCGATGGTGCCTTCAACACCAACCTTCAAGCTTTCTTGTCGAAGACCGAGCCCAAGATCTTCTTGAGAACTGAAGCACTTGGCGAGAGCAGTAAAAGTCTCGGGTTCTTCTTTCTTCGCGAAGAAGTAGGGAAAAAGCCGCGACAGACCTATTCTAGCGTCAGCAAGGCCTTGGCGTGCCTCATCTCCATGAATCTCAAGGAGGTAAAGGGCGTCGAGACGGCGATCACCTTCAGGATTTTCTAGATCATAATCTTGCTGCATTCTCCCTAAATGAGCAAAAGGAAGCTTGTCAAAAAAGCGCGCCAGGAAAAATATGATGACCCGAAGAAATAGCAATGATCTGAGTACTTACTAACAAAACGTCGACTCTGCGACTCTAAGCGAGTGAGGATTTATTTTTCACGAGCAGACTGCTGAGCTATGTTTTCGCTTAAAGAAGTTTCCGCGCCGTGAAGTCTTTTTCGAAGATCTTCGACAGTGGCAGCATCTGATTCAGCTTTCTTGCGAGATTTTTCGCTTTGCTCCAACTTAAGAGCAAGAGCATCAGCACGTTTGCTAGCTTCCGCAAGAATGTCTGGCAAACCAAACGACAGTAAAATGTCATGACAAAAATAATGAGGGGAGTCTATTCAGCAGAAGAGGCAGAAAAATAGTACCTTCAAGCTTCTTAGCATGGTCACGGTACCCGATGAATTGGGTACCGAGACGGATAAATTCCTTCATCAAAGGCTGGAAAGAAAATCAGAGAAAGAGAAATCAATATAAGAAGCGAAAGTTCGACAGCAACAAGCAAAAACCACAGGAGAATCAAAAGTATTGAAATGTTCGAAACATAAAAGAAGGGAAAACTCACATCATCCATCGAAGGAGTCGCCGAACCACCAATTAATAGGGTAGGCTCCTTGAATGGCTCAACCCTAGCCCTCTTTGGTGAAGGGGCACGGGTGCTCGCAACTGGAGTCGGGTGCTCTGTATCTTGCTGAGGAGGCGAGGTTTCATCCCCATCAGGTTGAGCTTCGGAGACAACTAAAGTACGAGACGTACTCGTTCGAGCAGTCGCGTCAATAGGTGGATTTTCATCCTCGTCACCACTACAACAAATAAGGCGACAATATAAGAAACAACATAGACAAAATATAGGGAGCAAACAACAAAAAGCAACAAGAACTTACGAGCTGACAAGGGCATCTTCATAAGGGTTGAAAGTTGTCCCTTCTTCATCGGGAACAACTTCTTCGGCAGGAGGTGCGCCGGCTTTGGAGGTGCCGGAATCGGCAACTTCGTCCCTTTTTCTCTTGTTCCTTGGAGAAACAGCTGAGGGAAGGGAGTGTGTCGATGTGGTGGCCTGATACGTCTCAAACGTATCTATAATTTCTTATGTTCCATGCTACTTTTATGATGATACTCACATGTTTTATACACATTATATGTCATTATTATGCATTTTCCGGCACTAACGTATTGACGAGATGCCGAAGAGCCGCTGCTCGTTTTCTCGCTGTTTTTGGTTTCAGAAATCCTAGTAAGGAAATATTATCGGAATTGGACGAAATCAACGCCCAGGGTCCTATTTTTCCACGAAGCTTCCGCAAGTCCGAAGAGGAAACGAAGTGGGGCCACGAGGTGGCCACACAACAGGGCGGCGCGGCCCAGGTGCTGGTCGCGCGGCCCTAGCCTGTGGGCCCCTCGTGACGCCCATTGACCTGCCCTTCCGACTACTTAAAGCCTTCGTCGCGAAACCCCCAGTACCGAGAGCCACGATACGGAAAACCTTCCAGAGACGCCGCCGCCGCCAATCCCATCTCGGGGGATTCAGGAGATCGCCTCCGGCACCCTGCCGGAGAGGGGAATCATCTCCCGGAGGTCTCTTCATCGCCATGATCGCCTCCGGATGTGTGAGAAGTCCACCCCTGGACTATGGGTCCATATCAGTAGCTAGATGGTTGTCTTCTCCTCATTGTGCTATCATGTTAGATCTTGTGAGCTGCCTATCATGATCAAGATCATCTATTTGTAATGCTACATGTTGTGTTTGTTGGGATCCGATGAATATTGAATACTATTTCAAGTTGATTATCAATCTATCATATATGTTATTTATGTTCTTGCATGCTCTCCATTGCTAGTAGAGGCTCTGGCCAAGTTGATACTTGTGACTCCAAGAGGGAGTATTTATGCTCGATAGTGGGTTCATGCCTCCATTAAATCCGGGACGAAGGATGTAAAGTTCTAAGGTTGTGGATGTGTCGTTGCCACTAGGGATAAAACATCGATGCTTTGTCTAAGGATATTTGTGTTGATTACATTACGCACCATACTTAATGCAATTGTCTCGTTGTTTGCAACTTAATACTCGGAGGGGGTTCGGATGATAACCCGAAGGTGGACTTTTTAGGCATAAATGCATGCTCGGATAGTGGTCTATGTACTTTGTCGTAATGCCCCGATTGAATCTCATAGTACTCATCATGATATATGTATGTGCATTGTTATGCCTTCTTTATTTGTCAATTTCCCAACTGTAATTTGTTCACCCAACATCTCGTTTATCTTATGGGAGAGACACCACTAGTGAACTCGTGGACCCCGGTCCTATTCTTTACATCTGAAATACAATCTACCGCAATTGTTCTTTATCGTTCTTCGCAAACAATCATCATCATCCACACTATACATCTAATCCTTTGTTTACAACAAGCCGGTGAGATTGACAACCTCACCGTTACGTTGGGGCAAAGTACCGTGATTGTGTTGTGCAGGTTCCACGTTGGCGCCGGAATCCCTGGTGTTGCGCCGCACTACACTCCGCCACCAACAACCTTCAACGTGCTTCTTGGCTCCTACTGGTTCGATAACCTTGGTTTCTTACTGAGGGAAAACTTGCTGCTGTGCGCATCACACCTTCCTCTTGGGGTTCCCAACGGACGTGTCAATTACGCGCATCAAGACTGTTTTCTGGCGCCGTTGCCGGGGACCTGAAGAAAAGTTACACCATGCCATCAACTGTTTTCTGGCGCCGTTGCCGGGGAGATCAAGACACACTGCAAGGGGAGTCTCCCACTTCCAATCTCTTTACTTTGTTTTTGTCTTGCTTTACTTTACTTTATTTACTGCTTTGTTTGCTCTATATCAAAAACACAAAAAAAAATAGTTGCTAGTTTTACTTTATTTACTGTCTTGTTCTCTATATCGAAAACACAAAAAAATTAGTTACTTGCATTTACTTTATTTAGTTTGCTTTATTTACTACTGCTAAAATGGGTACTGTTGAGAATACTAAGTTGTGTGACTTCACTAGCACAAATAATAATGATTTTTTATGCACACCTATTGCTCCACTCGCTACTACAAAGAGAATTCTTTGAAATTAAACCTGCTTTACTGAATCTTGTTATGAGAGAGAAATTTTCTGGTGTTAGTTCTGATGATGCTGCTGCCCATCTTAATAATTTTTTTGAACTATGTGAAATGCAAAAGTACAAGGATGTAGATGGTGACATTATAAAATTTAAATTGTTTCCTTTCTCCTTAAGAGGAAGAGCTAAAGATTGGTTGCTATCTCTGCCTAGAAATAGTATTGATTCATGGACTAAATGTAAGGATGCTTTTATTGGTAGATATTATACTCCCGCTAAAATTATATCTTTGAGAAGTAGCATAATGAATTTCAAGCAATTAGATAATGAACATGTTGCTCAAGCATGGGAGAGAATGAAATCTTTGGTAAAGAATTGCCCAACCCATGGACCGACTACTTGGATGATCATCCAAACCTTTTATGCAGGACTGAATTTTTCTTCGCGAAACCTATTGGATTCAGCTGCTGGAGGTACCTTTATGTCCATCACTTTGGGGGCGGCAACAAAACTTCTTGATGATATGATGATAAATTACTCTGAATGGCACACGGAAAGAGCTCCACAAGGTAAGAAGGTAAATTCTCGTTGAAGAAACCTCCTCCTTGAGTGATAAGATTGATGCTATTATGTCTATGCTTGTGAATGGTAGATCTAATGTTGATCCTAATAATGTTCCTTTAGCTTCATTGGTTGCCCAAGAAGAACATGTTGATGTGAATTTCATTAAAAGTAATAATTTCAACAACAATGCTTATAGGAATAATTCTGGTAACAACTATAGGCCATATCCTTCTGCTAATGGTAATGGTTATGGTAATTCTTATGGGAATTCTTACAACAATAATAGGAGTGTACCCCCTGGTCTTGAAGCTATGCTTTTAACAAATCTGTTGAAGAAAAGCTTGATAAAATTGATATTCTTGCTTCTAAGGTTGATAGAACTGCCTCTGATGTTGATCTTTTAAAAATGAAAGTTATGCCTAATAAGGATATTGATAATAAAATTTTTACTACAGCAAATGCCATCCAAGTTCGAATTAATGAGAATATTAGATTGATGGCTGAATTGCATGCTAGGTGGGAAAGAGAAGAAAATGAAAAACTTGCTAAAGAGAATAATGTAGCTAAAGTTTGGACTATTACCACCACTAGTAATGTTAATGCTTCACATGTTGCTACACCTCCTACTATCAATGGTAAAATAATTGGTGTTGGCAATGTTTCTACTCCTAGTGCAAAGCGTGCAAAATTACCTGAAATTGCTAAAACTGCTGAAACTGCTTGTGATAAAACTGCTGAGATTTTTCAAAATGCTGGGGATAATGATCCCATTGCTGTAGGTCATAATGATTTAGATTTTGATGATTGTCACATCTCTGAAGTTATAAAGTTCTTACAAAAACTTGCTAAAAGTCCCAATGCTAGTGCTATAAATTTGGCCTTTACAAAACATATTACAAATGCTCTCATACAAGCTAGAGAAGAGAAACTAAAACTTGAAATCTCTATTCCTAGGAAGTTGGAAGATGGTTGGGAGCCCATCATTAAGATGAGGGTCAATGATTTTGATTGTAATGCTTTATGTGATCTTGGTGCAAGTATTTCTGTTATGCCTAAGAAAATCTATGATATGCGTGACTTGCCACCATTGAAAAATTGTTATTTGGATGTTAATCTTGTTGATAATGCTATAAAGAAACCTTTGGGGAGGATTGATAATGTTCGTATTATGGTTAACAATAACCTTATCCCCGTTGATTTTGTTGTCTCGGATATTGAATGCAATGCATCTTGTCCCATTATATTGGGAAGACCTTTTCTTCGAACTGTTGGTGCTACCATTGATATGAAGGAAGGTAATATTAAATATCAATTTCCTCTCAAGAAAGGTATGGAACACTTCCCTAGAAATAGAATGAAGTTACATTATGATTCTATTATTAGAACAAATTATGATGTTGATGCTTCATCTCTAGATAATACTTGATACACACTTTCTGCGCCTAGCTGAAAGGCGTTAAAGAAAAGCGCTTATGAGAGACAACCCATTATTTTACTTCTGCACTTTTGTTTTATATTTGAGTCTTGGAAGTTGTTACTACTGTAGCAACCTCTCCTTATCTTTATTTTAATGCATTGTTGTGCCAAGTAAAGTCTTTGATAGTAAAGTCAATACTAGATTTGGATTGCTGCGCAGGAACAGATTTCTTGCTGTCACGAATTTGAGCTGTAGTCTCTGTAGAAAATTTTAAAAAATCTGCCAATTTACGTGCGTGATCCTCAGATATGTATGCAACTTTCATTCAATTTGGGCATTTTCATCTGAGCAAGTCTGGTGCCTCTTAAAAATTCGTCTTTACGGACTGTTCTGTTTTGACAGATTCTGCCTTTTATTTCGCATTGCATGTTTTGCTATGTTTGATGGATTTATTTGTTCCATTAACTTTCAGTAGCTTTGTGCAATGTCCAGAAGTGTTAAGAATGATTATGTCACCTCTGAATATATGAATTATGCACTGACCCTCTAATGAGTTTGTTTTGAGTTTGGTGTGTGGAGGAAGTTTTCAAGGGTCAAGAGAGGAGGATGATACAATATGATCAAGAAGAGTGAAAAGTCAAAACTTGGGGATGCACCCGTGGTTCATCCCTGCATATTTTAAGAAGACCCAAGCGTCTAAGCTTGGGGATGCCCAAGGCATCCCTTCTTCATCGACAACTTATCAGGTCACCTCTAGTGAAACTATATTTTTATTCCGTCACATCTTATGTGCTTTACTTGGAGCGTCCGTTTGTTTTTGTTTTTGTTTTTGTTTGAATAAAATCGGATCCTAGCATTCTTTGTTTGGGAGAGAGACACGCTCCGCTGTTTCGTATGAACACATATGTTCTTAGCTTTATCTTTAATGTTCATTGCGAAAGTTGAACTACTTCATTCATTGCTATATGGTTGGAAACGGAAAATGCCGCATGTGGTAAATGGTTTAATGTCTTGAATAATGTGATACTTGGCAATTGTTGTGCTCATATAGATCATGTTTAAGCTCTTGCATCATGTACTTTGCACCCATTAATGAAGAACTACATAGAGCTTGTTAAAATTTGGTTTGCATGATTGATCTCTAGAGTCTAGATATTTTCTCGGTTAAGGTGTTTGAACAACAAGGAGACAATATAAAGTCTTATAATAGTTACAATATGTTCATATGTGAGCTTTGCTGCACCTTTTATACTTGAGTTTGCTTCAAACAACCTTGCTAGCCTAGCCTTGTATTGAGAGGAATTCTTCTCGTGCATCCAAATCCTTGAGCCAAAAACTATGCCATTTGTATCCACCATACCTACCTACCACATGGTATTTCCCTGCCATTCCAAAGTACATTACTTTAGTGCTACCTTTAAAATTCTATTCTTTGCCTTTACAATACATAGCTCATGGGAAAGTAGCCTTAAAAACTATTGTGGTGAAGAATATGTACTTATGTGTCTTATTTCTTAATAAGTTGCTTGTTGAGCGGTAACCATGTTTCGGGGACGCCATCAACTTTTACCTTTGTTGAATATCATGTGAGTTGCTATGCATGTTCGTCTTGTCTGAAGTAAGGGCGATTTTCATGATCAAATGGTTTGAGTATGCATACTGTTAGAGAAGAACATTGGTGGAAGTTTCAGTTTGGACAACTAATCCTCAATCTCATATGAGAATATTAACTGTTGTTGAATGCTTATGCATTAAAGAGGAGTCCATTATCTGTTGTCCATGTTGTCCCGGTATGGATGTCTAAGTTGAGAATAATAAAAAGCGAGAAATCCAATGCGAGCTTTCTCCTTGGACCTTTGTATAGGCGGCATAGAGGTACCCCTTTGTGACACTTGGTTGAAACATATGCTATGCAATGATAATCCATGTTAATCCAAGCTAATTAGGACAAGGTGCGAGCACTATTGGTATACTATGCATGAGGCTTGCAACTTATAAGATATCTTATACATAACACATATGCTTTATTACTACCGTTGACAAAATTGTTTCTATGTTTTCAAAATGAAAAGCTCTAGCACAAATATAGTAATCCATGCTTCCCTCTGCGAAGGGCCTATATTCTACTTTATTGTTGAGTCAGTTTGCCTATTCTTTCTATCCCAGAAGCAAACACTTGTGTCAACTGTGTGCATTGATTCTTACATGTTTACCTATTGCACTTGTTATATCGCTTTGTGTTGACAATTATCCATGAGATATACATGTTGAAGTTGAAAGCAACCGCTGAAACTTATATCTTCCTTTGTGTTGCTTCAATGCCTTTACTTTGAATTTATCGCTTTATGAGTAACTCTTATGCAAGTCTTATTGATGCTTGTCTTGAAAGTACTATTCATGAAAAGTCTTTGCTATATGATTCATTTGTTTACTCATTATCTTCATCATTGCTTCAAATCGCTGCATTCATCTCATATGCTTTACAATAGTATTGATCAAGATTATGATAGCATGTCACTTCAGAAATTATCTTTGTTATCGTTTATCTACTCGAGGGCGAGTAGGAACTAAGCTTGGGGATGCTTGATACGTCTCAAACGTATCTATAATTTCTTATGTTCCATGCTACTTTTATGATGATACTCACATGTTTTATACACATTATATGTCATTATTATGCATTTTCCGGCACTAACCAATTGACGAGATGCCGAAGAGCTAGTTGCTGTTTTCTGCTGTTTTTGGTTTCAGAAATCGTAGTAAGGAAATATTCTCGGAATTGGACGATTTCAACGCCTAGGGTCCTATTTTTCCACGAAGCCTCCAGAAGTCCGAAGAGGAAATGAAGTGGGGCCACAAGGTGGCCACACAACAGGGCGGCGCGGCCCAGGTGCTGGCCGCGCGGCCCTAGCGTGTGGGCCCCTCGTGACGCCCCTTGACCTGCCCTTCCGCCTACTTAAAGCCTTCGTCGCGAAACCCCCAGTACCGAGAGCCACGATACGGAAAACCTTCCAGAGACGCCGCCGCCGCCAATCCCATCTCGGGGGATGCAGGAGATCGCCTCCGGCACCCTGCCGGAGAGGGGAATCATCTCCCGGAGGTCTCTTCATCGCCATGATCGCCTCCGGATCGATGTGTGAGTAGTCCACCCCTGGACTATGGGTCCATAGCAGTAGCTAGATGGTTGTCTTCTCCTCATTGTGCTATCATGTTAGATCTTGTGAGCTGCCTATCATGATCAAGATCATCTATTTGTAATGCTACATGTTGTGTTTGTTGGGATCCGATGAATATTGAATACTATGTCAAGTTGATTATCAATCTATCATATATGTTATTTATGTTCTTGCATGCTCTCTGTTGCTAGTAGAGGCTCCGGCCAAGTTGATACTTGTAACTCCAAGAGGGAGTATTTATGCTCGATAGTGGGTTCATGCCTCCATTAAATCCGGGACACCGACGTAAAGTTCTAAGGTTGTGTATGTGCTCGTTGCCACTAGGGATAAAACATCGATGCTTTGTCTAAGGATATTTGTGTTGATTACATTATGCACCATACTTAATACAATTGTCCGTTGTTTGCAACTTAATACTCGGAGGGGTTCGGATGATAACCCGAAGGTGGACCTTTTAGGCATAGATGCATGCTCGGATAGCGGTCTATGTACTTTGTCGTAATGCCCTGATTGAATCTCATAGTACTCATCATGAGATATGTATGTGCATTGTTATGCCTTCTTTATTTGTCAATTGCCCAACTGTAATTTGTTCACCCAACATATGTTTATCTTATGGGAGAGACACCACTAGTGAACTGTGGACCCCGGTCCTATTCATTACATCTGAAATACAATCTACTGCAATTGTTCTTTACTGTTCTTCGCAAACAATCATCATCATCCACACTATACATCTAATTCTTTGTTTACAGCAAGCCGGTGAGATTGACAACCTCACTGTTATGTTGGGGCAAAGTACTGTGATTGTGTTGTGCAGGTTCCACGTTGGCGCCGGAATCCCTGGTGTTGCGCCGCACTACACTTCGCCACCAACAACCTTTAACGTGCTTCTTGGCTCCTACTGGTTCGATAACCTTGGTTTCTTACTGACGGAAAACTTGCTGCTGTGCGCATCACACCTTCCTCTTGGGGTTCCCAACGGACGTGTCAATTACGCGCATCATGGCCTCGGATTCAACTTCTTTTTTAGAGGATGCCGCGGATTTTTGAGAACCCGCGATTTCACTCTCAGGGCGAGAAGTACCCTGGTTGTCGTCGGTGACAACATCCCGTTCTTCGACTTCCCCACCTTCAGGAAGAGGAAGAGAAGCTAGAACTGGATGATTCTACAAGGACAAGGTATGTCGACAAGAAGTTACGCAAGCGATGTCAGCAAAATAGTAGTCGACAAATATTAAAAAAGTCGAGAGGACAAAAAAATAGTCAAACAAAAATTACCTCGGGGAGGGCGTTGGTGCCACTATATGGCTCCACGCGGCAAGAGGATGGAATAGCATCTTTCTTGCTGAGCGACGAAATTCTTTGGATAAGCTTCTCCAAGTCCTTTACAGAAAGGTCTTTGGAGAGCCGATCGGCATCTTCTTCGCCAAAGATACATCCAAAGGGGATTTTTGCGAGCTTGTAAAGGCTGCACTCTATTCCTAAGGAAATACGCTGTGATCTGGATACCCGACAATTCCTTGCCACGGGTGTTTTGAAGCTCGTGGATACGGGACATCGGTGCCTCGTCGCCGTTTTTCTTCTTCGGTAGCTTCCGCGTCCCAGGATCGGCGGCGAAGAATTTTGGCACCTCCATCGAAAGGAGCTATGTTGTACTCCACCGAGTCGGAGCTTTCTTCGTGCACATAAAGCCATATTTTGCGCCACCCTTGGAAGGAGTCGGGGAATTTGACGTCAAAATACTCGACGTTAGGGCGAACGCAAATAACAACACCGCCTATGTTGTAGGCAATGTTGTGAGAGCCGTTGCGGCGGAGGCAGAAGATACGCTTCCATAGAGCCCAATTAGGATGGACTCCGAGGAAGCACTCGCAGAGAGTAATGAAAATGGAGACATGGAGGATGGAATTGGGAGTCAGCTGATGCAGCTGCAACCCGTAAACAAAGAGAAACCGCGGAGGAAATCGTGAATGAGGGTAGAAAGACCGCGGATAAGATGGTCAATGAAACTGACCCAATACTCGATAGGAGGCGATGGATAGCTTTCTTCGCTGGGGAAGCGCAGCGCGTACTTTTTCTTCATCAACCCGAGCTTCTTCATCAGGTTGAGATCTTGATTGGAAATCTTGGATCTCTCCCACTCCAGATCTTCCGCCGCCATCTTTGACTCAGGAGTTCCGTGCCTGGTGAGCCGTGCGCGTGGTGGCATCAACAATGGCGTAGGCGTGAAGTGCGAGTGTGGCTGAGCTCAGGAAGTGTTGGGCTCAATGGGGGATTTTTGGAGAGGAGAGCAGAGGTGCGGCGCAGGCGAAAGGATGAAGGAGGAAGAAGAAGACCTTATATAGGGAATTGGCGAATCGGTGCACCGTTGGATGGAATAATTTTGAGATGGATGTTGTACACGTGGCTAAGGGGTAAAAGTGTATTTTGACCGTGAAGAAACAGAACATGCGCTACAGTGCGTGCGCCAGAAAAAGCGGAGGACGTGTGTCCCCCACTTGCACGACGTGTCAAATTGACGAGGGTCGTGGGCCCGCAAGACAGAGAGAGCAGTGCTCGCGTCTTCCCGATACAGTGATCGTGGCTATCGTCAGTAATGATGTCACCTTGCCAAGAGAAAATCTCGGCTGAGAAGATTAATGAAATTGGCGACAGGAAAAGACTATTGATTATCTCGAGAGCTTTTGATCAAATACAAGTTTTTGCTCAAATGCTCGGGGGCTACTTTGGAAAAAAGAAAAGCTCGAGTATGACAAAATAAAAATGACGAAAGCCTATGATCAAACACAAAGCATTTGTTCATAGCCTCGGGGGCTACTCCCATCGGGAGCGCTGGTCGCGCACCCGATAGAAATAAAAGATCGAGAAAGAATGACAATATAGCGACATAAGGCGTTAAAGTGTTGAGCCTACAACCAAGTACAAGTCCTTGGCTGTAGCCTCGGGGGCTACTCCCATCGGGAACGCTGTTCGCGTGCCCGATGAAATTATAAAAAGTATAGTGAGCATATTTTGAGTTATACAAATAACTCTACATATACTCCCATCGGGAGGACAAGATAAGTCATCCGTTGACTCAATAAAATGTGCTATTCCAACAGCCGAAAAAGCACTCGACAATATATTCTCAGAGCGCCAAAGCTGCGAATAATCTCTGAATGCCGCAAAGCTCTGCGAAGGTAAGACCCCAGATCCGTTTTGAGAGGCGTAGCACCGTCTCTGACGTCGGTTTGCTACTTTTTTCCGTATCGACAGATACGAAGAAAAATCCTAACGGACGCGTTAGGTGCCCGATAAAACATGACTGGGACTCGACAGATGGTAAGACCTTAAGCGGCACTCGTCGAGTTAACACCAAGTATCCCGAGATCATGTCCAGGGACGTGATCTTGAAGTAGGTTTTTGCGGATTGCCACTAGAGCAGTTAACTAGTACCTGATCCGTCAGATGAACTAGCCCCAACTACCATTATCCCTGTACAATATATAATTGCGTATCCAAAGATATGTGATAAGCTTGGCGGAGTTATTGGATGATTATAAAGTTGGAGTTTTTCCTTGATTCTTCGATTCGAGCAAAATCTCGGGCGCTATTGACATAGGCATCCCCAATGGGCCTGCCAAAGATGGTACCCGGGGTTTACTGAAGGCCCACGAGTCGAAGATTATGAAGTTTGGAAGCCCAGATTAGTACCAAGGAAAGTTAGAGTTGTATTAGAAAATATAGACTTGTAATTTTACGGGACGGGTTAGAAACCCTCCCGGACTCTGTAACTTGTGTATTACGAATCCCTCGGCTCCGCCTCCTATATAAGGGGGAGTCGAGGGACAAAGAGAGGATCGACTCATTGTTTCACGCAACCCTATTTTTCATAATCGTCGAGTACTTTTCGGCTGAAACCTTCGAGATCTACTTGCCCTCTACTTTCGACTAAAACCCTAGTCTACAATATGTAGGCATTGATAAGTTAATCCCTTGTCAATATGATTCAGTTGTTTAGTCATTATCTTTACCATTGCTTTGAATCACTTCATTCATCTCATATGCTTTACAATAGTATTGATCAAGATTATGATGGTAGCATGTCACTTCAGAAATTATCCTTGTTATCGTTTACCTACTCGAGGGCAAGTAGGAACTAAGCTTGGGGATGCTTGATACGTCTCAAACGTATCTATAATTTCTTATGTTCCATGCTAGTTTTATGACAATACTCACATGTTTTATATACACTTTATATCATTTTGATGCACTTTCCGGCACTAATCTATTAACAAGATGTCGAAGCTCCAGTTCCTGTTTTCTGCTGTTTTTGGTTTCAGAAATCTTACACAGGAAATATTCTCGGAATTGGACGAAACAAAATCCCACGGTCTTATTTTGCACGGAGCCTTCCAGAACACCGAAGGAGAGACGGAGAGGGGCCAAGGGGGCCCCACACCACCTGGCGGCGCGACCAAGAGGGGGGGCGCGCCCAGCTATGGGGTTGGCCCCTCGGGACCCCTCCGACGCCGCCCTTTCGCCTATATAATCCTCCAGATGCGAAAACCCTAAAACACCCGACGATATTCCACGAAGAGTTCCGTAGCCGCCGCCATCGCGAAAACAAGTTTCGGGGGACAGAAGTCTCTGTTCCGGCACGCCGCCGGGACGAGGAATTGCCTCCGGAGTCATCTCCATCGACACCACCGCCATCTTCATCGCCGTTGCTGTCTCCCATGATGAGGAGGGAGTAGTTCTTCCCCGAGGCCGAGGGCTCTACCGGTAGCTATGTGGTTCATCTCTCTCTCCCATGGTGTGATCTTTATGTGATCATGAGCTTTGTATCACTATTAATCTATGTGCTACTCTAGTGATGTTATTGAAGTAGTCTATTCCTCCTCTATGATGTAAAGTTGACAGTGTGTGCATCATGTAGTACTTGGCGTAGGTTATGATTGTAATATCTTGTAGATTATGAAGTTAACTATTACTATGATAGTATTGATGTGATCTATTCCCCCTTTCATAGCTATTAGTGACAGTGTGTATGCTATGTTAGTACTCGGTCTAAATTGCAACGGTCTATTATGCACTCTAGAGGTTACTTTAATATGAACTCCGGAAGTTGTGGAGCTTGTTTACTCCGGCTTGAGGTGTGCTTTTATAGCCCTACACAATGAATGGTGTTTGTTATCCAACAAGAGAGTGTTTAAGAGTAGCATTTATTTATTCAGTTATGTGATCATTGTTGAGAGTGTCCACTAGTGAAAGTATGATCCCTAGGCCTTGTTTCTAAGCATTGAAACACCGTTTCCAACAAGTTCTCGTTACATGTTTGCTTGCTGCCATCTTTATTTCAGATTGCAATTACTACTTACAATCATCCATATTACTTGTATTTCACTATCTCTTCGCCGAACTAGTGCACCTATACATCGACAAGTGAATTAGGTGTGTTGGGGACACAAGAGACTTCTTGTATCTTAATTGCGGGGTTGCTTGAGAGGGATATCTTTGACCTCTACCTCCCCGAGTTCGATAAACCTTGGGTGATTCACTTAAGGGAAACTTGCTGCTGTTCTACAAACCTCTGCTCTTGGAGGCCCAACACTGTCTACAGGAATAGAAACGTGCGTAGACATCAGCCGGCCATGAAGCAAGGGAAGGGAGCAATCCCACTTGACCTAGGTTTCACCAATATGGACGTTTTTGAGTTGGACACTTATTCGGATTTTGGGCAAACCCTAGGGGGTTCCACCTATATAATGAGGGGGAGAGGGAGGGGGCTGGCTACACAAGTTGGTCGCACCATCAAGGGGCTCCCAAGCCGGCGCCCCAAGCCCCTCCTCTCTCCCAAACCCTAGCTACTCCCTCCTCCTTCTTCTCCCGCAGCGCTTACGGTGAAGCCCTGCCAGAGATCTCCACCACCACCGTCACCACGCCGTCGTGCTGGCGAGATTCCGAGGAGGATCTACTACATCTGATGCCCGCTGGAACGGGGAGAAGGACGTCGTCATCAACACCGAATGTGTGACCGAGTACGGAGGTGCTGCCCGACTGTGGTACCGTCAAGATCTTCTACGCGCTTTTGAAAGAGGCAAGTTATCGACTACATCAACCACGAGATCTAATCTCGTAGGCTTTGGAATCTTCGAGGGTTAGTCTCACATACATCTCGTTGCTACCATCTACTAGATTAGATCTTGGCTTGTTATTCGTTCTTCCGGTAGGAATTTTTTTGTTTTCTATGATACGAATCCCATCAAGCCATCCCCAATGGGCCTGCCGAAGAAGGTATCTGGGGCTTACTGAAGGCCCACGACCCGATGATTACAAATCCCGGAAGCCCAATAAGGTGTCGATATGGAAGATAGAGATGTATTAGGAATAGAGACTTGTAATTATACGGGACGGACTCAAAGAGTCTCCCGCTGTTTGTAACTTGTAAA
Organism: Lolium rigidum; assembly: GCF_022539505.1. NCBI lineage: Eukaryota > Viridiplantae > Streptophyta > Magnoliopsida > Poales > Poaceae > Lolium > Lolium rigidum. The sequence continues at coordinate 207,666,756 of NC_061508.1, forward strand.
TCACGAAACCCTCGGCTACGCCTCCTATATAAGGGGGGGTTGAGGGAGAAAGAGAGGATCGATTCATTGTCAACACAACCCTAGTTTTTAGCAATCGAGCACCTTTTCGGCTGAAACCTTCGAGATCTACTTGCCCTCTACTTTCCACGAAACCCTAGTCTACAACTTGTAGGCATTGACAAGTTAATACCTTATCAATTGGCGCCGTCTGTGGGGGTTAGAGGCGACAAGGAGCTGATCTCGATGGCACGTTCAACATCGTCGACATCTTCGGTGGCAAGCAACGCGATGGACGGAGGTAAACAGATCAAAACTGGGCTCGTTGATTTTGTTCCTCACCCTCTCGCCCGTGTGGATGCATATGCCTATCTGGAGGAGCCAATGGAGATGACGTTCGGAAGTTTCCACTTCTGCATCGGGAGAGAAGGATCACATCATCTAGCGGCACCGATTTGCTCGGGACCGTTAGCGGTTGGTTCCGATTTCTCGGGATCGTCGTCGTCAATCAAGTCAAGCGACGAAGAAATTTCGTCGGCAAGCTACGTCAAGCACACCGCCGACGGAGATCTCGCCAATCTGTTCGACGGGATGTCTTTCGGGTCGTTCACGGACTCCGATCTGGACACCGACTCGGAAAGCGTCGACAACTTCAACCTCATCGACAGATCTACTTCTATTCGTGAGGTCTTCGCCGATCGTTACGACGGTGTCACCAACCCCGAAGATGAACACACAATGCCAACATACCACCAAGTCTGTGTAATCGGTGAGTCGAGTCGTCAAGAGGATGAAGCATCAGAGGCTTTCGATGATTTGGGAAATCCATACATAGATCCCGCTGACCTTATGCGAGGATTGGGAAGTGATACGTCTCCGACGTATCGATAATTTCTTATGTTCCATGCCACATTATTGATGATATCTACATGTTTTATGCATACTTTATGTCATATTTATGCATTTTCCGGCACTAACCTATTAACGAGATGCCGAAGAGCCGTTGTCGTTTTCTGCTGTTTTTGGTTTCGGAAATCCTAGTAAGGAAATATTCTCGGAATTGGACGAAATCAACGCCCGTGGGCCTATTTTTCCACGAAGCTTCCGAAGACCGGAGGACTTACGAAGTGGGGCCACGAGGTGGCACCACACTAGGCGGCGCGGCCCAAGCCTTGGCCGCGCCGGCTCGTTGTGTGGGCCCTCGTGTGGCCCCCGACCTGCCCTTCCGCCTACATATAGTCTTCGTCGCGAAACCCCCGATACCGAGAGCCACGATACGGAAAACCTTCCGGAGACGCCGCCGCCGCCAATCCCAGCTCGGGGATTCAGGAGATCGCCTCCGGCACCACTGCGGAGAGGGGAATCATCTCCCGGAGGACTCTTCACCGCCATGGTCGCTCTCGGAGTGATGAGTGAGTAGTTCACCCTCGGACTATGGGTCCATAGCAGTAGCTAGATGGTCGTCTTCTCCTCATGTGCTTCATTGTCGGATCTTGTGAGCTGCCTAACATGATCAAGATCATCTATCTCGTAATGCTATATGTTGTGTCCGTTGGGATCCGATGGATAGAGAATACTATGTTATGTTGATTATCAATCTATTACCTATGTGTTGTTTATGATCTTGCATGCTCTCCGTTATTAGTAGAGGCTCGGCCAAGTTTTTACTCTTAACTCCAAGAGGGAGTATTTATGCTCGATAGTGGGTTCATGCCTCCATTAAATGCAGGACGGTGACGGAAAGTTCTAAGGTTGTGGATGTCTTGTTGCCACTAGGGATAAAATATTGATGCTATGTCACGAGGATGTAGTTCTTGATTACATTACGCACCATACTTAATGCAATTGTCTGTTGTTTGCAACTTAATACTTGGAAGGGTTCGGATGATAACCTCGAAGGTGGACTTTTTAGGCATAGATGCATGCTTGGATAGCGGTCTATGTACTTTGTCGTAATGCCCAATTAAATCTCACTATACTCATCATATCATGTATGTGCATGGTCATGCCCTCTCTATTTGTCAATTGCCCAACTGTAATTTGTTCACCCAACATGCTATTTATCTTATGGGAGAGACACCTCTAGTGAACTGTGGACCCCGGTCCATTCTTTTACATCGAATACAATCTACTGCAATACTTGGTCTACTGTTTTCTGCAAACAATCATCCACTACAAGAAAAGTTCTGATAGACAACGTCTCAAAATCGTCCGCTAAGGGGTATTTTTCGTCGCCTATGGGCCTAACCCGACGATATGGGTTATGTTGTCGAAACTGCGTGAAGCAAAGTCCTACTGCGATTTTTTCGGTCCGTCGCGCTTGGGCGCCCTTACGCCACGGAAAATCGGACCGTTGCG
>NC_061508.1:207669210-207711459 GCF_022539505.1 Lolium rigidum
GTCGGGCAATTGACAAATAGAGAGGGCATAACAATGCACATACATGACATGATGAAAATTGTGAGATTTAATTGGGCATTACGACAAAGTACATAGACCGCTATCCGACGATGCATCTATGCCTAAAAAGTCCACCTTCAGGTTATCATCCGAACCCCTTCCAGTATTAAGTTGCAAAACAAATGCGACAATTGCATTAAGTATGGTGCGTAATGTAATCAATAACTACATCCTCGGACATAGCATCAATGTTTTATCCCTAGTGGCAACAAGCACATCCACAACCTTAGAACTTTCCGTCACCGTCCCAGCATTTAATGGAGGCATGAACCCACTATCGAGCATAAATACTCCCTCTTGGAGTTAAGAGCAAAAACTTGGCCGAGCCTCTACTAATAACGGAGAGCATGCAAGATCATAAACAACACATAGGTAATAGATTGATAATCAACATAACATAGTATTCTCTATCCATCGGATCCCGACAAACACAACATATAGAATTACAGATAGATGATCTTGATCATGTTAGGCAGCTCACAAGATCCGACAATGAAGCACATGAGGAGAAGACAACCATCTAGCTACTGCTATGGACCCATAGTCCAGGGGTGAACTACTCACTCATCACTCCGGAGGCGACCATGGCGGTGAAGAGTCCTCCCGGAGATGATTCCCCTCTCCGGCAGGGTGCCGGAGGCGATCTCCTGAATCCCCCGAGATGGGATTGGCGACGGCGGCGTCTCTGGAAGGTTTTGGGTATCGTGGCTCTCGGTACTGGGGGTTTCGCGACGAAGGCTATTTGTAGGCGAAAGGGCAGGTAAAGGGGCGACGCGAGGGGCCCACACGACAGGTCGACGCGGCCAGGTCTTGGGCCGCGCCGCCCTGGTGTGTCGCCACCTCGTGGCCCCACTTCGACTCTCCCTCGGACTTCTGGAAGCTTCGTGCAAAAATAGGACCCCGGGCGTTGATTTCGTCCAATTCCGAGAATATTTCCTTTGTAGGATTTCGAAACCAAAAGCAACGAAAACAAGAATCGGCTCTTCGAGCATCTCGTTAATAGGTTAGTGCTCGGAAAATGCATAAATACGACATATAATGTGTATAAAACATGTAGATATCATCAATAATGTGGCATGGAACATAAGAAATTATCGATACGTCGGAGACGTATCAGCATCCCCTAAGCTTAGTTCCTGCTCGTCCCGAGCAGGTAAACGATAACACAGATAATTTCTGGAGTGACATGCCATCATAACCTTGATCATACTATTGTAAACATATGTAATGAATGCAGCGACAAAACAATGGTAATGACATGAGTAAACAACTGAATCATAAAGCAAAGACTTTTCATGAATAGTACTTCAAGACAAGCATCAATAAGTCTTGCATAAGAGTTAACTCATAAAGCAATAAATCAAAGTAAAGGTGTTGAAGCAACACAAAGGAAGATTAAGTTTCAGCGGTTGCTTTCAACTTATAACATGTATATCTCATGGATAATTGTCAACATAGAGTAATATAACAAGTGCAATATGCAAGTATGTGGGAATCAATGCACAGTTCACGCAAGTGTTTGCTTCTTGAGGTGAAGAGAAATAGGTGAACTGACTCAACATAAAAGGTAAAAGAAAGGTCATTCGCAGAGGAAAGCATCGATTGCTATATTTGTGCTAAAGCTTTTATTTTGAAAACAAGAAACAATTTTGTCAACGGTAGTAATAAAGCATATGTATCATGTAAATTATATCTTACAAGTTGCAAGCCTCATGCATAGTATACTAATAGTGCCCGCACCTTGTCCTAATTAGCTTGGACTACCGGGATCATCGCAATACACATGTTTTAACCAAGTGTCACAAAGGGGTACCTCCATGCCGCCTGTACAAAGGTCTAAGGAGAAAGCTCGCATTTTGGATTTCTCGCTTTTGATTATTCTCAACTTAGACATCCATACCGGGACAACATGGACAACAGCTAATGGACTCCTCTTTAATGCATAAGCATGTAGCAACAATTAGTGTTCTCATATTAGATTGATGATATATGTCCAAAACTGAAACTTCCACCATGATTCATGGCTTTAGTTAGCGGCCCAATGTTCTTCTCTAACAATATGCATGCTCTAACCATTAAAGTGGTAGATCTCTCTTACTTCGCACAAGACGGACATGCATAGCAACTCACATGATATTCAACAAAGAGTAGTTGATGGCGTCCCCAGAAACATGGTTATCGCACAACAAGCAACTTAATAAGAGATAAAGTGCATAAGTACATATTCAATACCATAATAGTTTTTAAGCTATTTGTCCCATGAGCTATATATTGTCAAGGTGAAGGATAGAAATTTTAAAGGTAGCACTCAAGCAATTGACTTTGGAATGGCGGAGAAATACCATGTAGTAGGTAGGTATGGTGGACACAAATGGCATAGTGGTTGGCTCAAGGATTTTGGATGTATGAGAAGTATTCCCTCTCGATACAAGGTTTAGGCTAGCAAGGTTTATTTGAAACAAACACAAGGATGAACCGGTGCAGCAAAACTCACATAAAAGACGTATTGTAAACATTATAAGACTCTACACCGTCTTCCTTGTTGTTCAAAACTCAATACTAGAAATTATCTAGACTTTGGAGAGACCAAATATGCAAACCAAATTTAGCAAGCTCTAGGTGTTTCTTCATTAATGGGTGCAAAGTATATGATGCAAGAGCTTAAACATGAGCACAACAATTGCCAAGTATCAAATTATTCAAGACATTTTAGAATTACTACATGTAGCATTTCCCGATTCCAACCATATAACAATTTAACGAAGAAGATTCAACCTTCGCCATGAATACTATGAGTAAAGCCTAAGGACATATTTGTCCATATGCAACAGCGGAGCGTGTCTCTCTCCTAGACAATGAATGCTAGGATCCATTTTATTCAAACAAAACAAAAAACAAAAACAAACCGACGCTCCAAGCAAAACACATAAGATGTGACGGAATAAAAATATAGTTTCGAGGGAGGAACCCGATAATGTTGTCGATGAAGAAGGGGATGCCTTGGGCATCCCCAAGCTTAGACGCTTGAGTCTTCTTAAAATATGCAGGGTGAACCACCGGGGCATCCCCAAGCTTAGAGCTTTCACTCTCCTTGATCATATCGTATCATCCTCCTCTCTTGATCCTTGAAAACTTCCTCCACACCAAACTCGAAACAACTCATTAGAGGGTTAGTGTACAATAAAAATTAACATGTTCAGAGGTGACACAATCATTCCTAACACTTCTGGACATTGCATAAAGCTACTGGACATTAATGGATCAAAGAAATTCATCCAACATAGCAAAAGAGGCAATGCGAAATAAAAGGCAGTATCTGTCAAAACAGAACAGTCCGTAAAGATGGATTTTATTGAGGCACCAGACTTGCTCAAATGAAAATGCTCAAATTGAATGAAAGTTGCGTACATATCTGAGGATCACGCACGTAAATTGGCTTAATTTTCTGAGCTACCTACAGAGGGGCAGGTCGAAATTCGTGACAAAGAAAGAAATCTGTTATCGCTGCAAGTAATCCAAATCTAGTATGAACCTTACTATCAAAGACTTTACTTGGCACAACAATGCAACAAAACTAAGATAAGGAGAGGTTGCTACAGTAGTAAACAATTTCCAAGACTCAAATATAAAACAAAAATACTGTAGTAAAAACATGGGTTGTCTCCCATAAGCGCTTTCTTAACGCCTTTCACCTAGGCGCAGAAAGTGTATATCAAGTATTATCGAGAGATGAAGCATCGACATCATAAGTTGTTCTAATAATAGAATAAAAAGGTAACTTCATTCTCTTTCTAGGGAAGTGTTCCATACCTTTCTTGAGAGGAAATTGATATTTAATATTATCTTCCTTCATATCAATGGTAGCACCAACAGTTCGAAGAAAAGGTCTTCCCAATATAATGGGACAAGATGCATTGCATTCAATATCCAAGACAACAAAATCAACGGGGACAAGGTTATTGTTAACGGTAATGCGAACATTATCAACTCTCCCCAAAGATTTCTTTATAGCATTATCAACAAGATTAACATCCAAATAACAATTCTTCAATGGTGGCAAGTCAAGCATATTATAGATTTTCTTAGGCATAACGGAAATACTTGCACCAAGATCACATAAAGCATTACAATCAAAGTTATTGACCTTCATGTTAATGATGGGCTCCCAACCACCCTCTAGCTTTCTAGGAATAGAAGTTTCAAGTTTTAGTTTCTCTTCTCTAGCTTTTATGAGAGCATTTGTAATATGTTTTGTGAAAGCCAAGTTTACAGCGCTTGCATTGGGACTCTTAGCAAGTTTTTGTAAGAAATTTATAACTTCAGAGATGTGGCAATCATCAAAATCCAAACCATTATAATCTAAAGCAATGGGATCATCATCCCCAATGTTGGAAAAAATTTCAGCAGTTTTATCACAGGCAGTTTCAGCAGTTTTAGCAGTTTCAGGCAATTTTGCACGCTTTGCACTAGGAGTAGTAACATTGCCAACACCAATTATTTTATCATTATTAGTAGGAGGTGCAGCAACATATGAATCATTAACATTACTAGTGGTGGTAATAGTCCAAACTTTAGCTACATTATTCTCTTTAGCTAGTTTTTCATTTTCTTCTCTTTCCCACCTAGCATGCAATTCGGCCATCAATCTTATATTCTCATTAATTCTAACTTGGATGGCATTTGCTGTAGTAACAATTTTATTTTCAATATCCTTATTAGGCATAACTTTAGATTTCAAAAGATCAACATCAGAGGCAAGACTATCAACATTAGAAGCGAGAATATCAATTTTATTGAGCTTTTCCTCAACAGATTTGTTAAAAGCAGTTTGCGTACTAATAAATTCTTTAAGCATAGCTTCAAGTTCAGGGGGTGTGTTCCTATTATTGTTGTAAGAATTCCCATAAGAATTAGCATAACCGTTACCATTATTATAAGGATATGGCCTATAGTTATTACTAGAATTGTTCCGATAAGCATTGTTGTTGAAATTATTATTTTTAATGTAGTTTAGATCAACATGTTCTTCTTGAACAACCAATGAAGCTAACGGAACATTATTAGGATCAACATTAGTCCTATCATTCACAAGCATAGACATAATAGCATCAATCTTATCACTCAAGGAAGAGGTTTCTTCGACAGAATTTACCTTCTTACCTTGTGGAGCTCTTTCCGTGTGCCATTCAGAGTAATTAATCATCATATTATCAAGGAGCTTTGTTGCCTCACCAAGAGTGATGGACATAAAGGTACCTCCAGCATCTGAATCCAATAGGTTCCGCGAAGAAAAGTTCAGTCCCGCATAAAAGGTTTGGATGATCATCCAAGTAGTCAGTCCATGGGTTGGGCAATTTTTAACCAAAGATTTCATTCTTTCCCAAGCTTGAGCAACATGTTCATTATCCAATTGTTTAAAATTCATTATGCTACTTCTCAAAGATATAATTTTAGCAGGGGGATAATATCTACCAATAAAAGCATCCTTGCATTTAGTCCATGAATCAATACTATTCTTAGGCAGTAGATAGCAACCAATCTTTAGCTCTTCCTCTTAATGAGAAAGGAAACAATTTTAATTTTATAATGTCACCATCTCGTGGACGCCCGGAACCAAGTACCATGAGGATTCCGACATAACCCGCTGAAATCCGCACGATATCGAGTCTGAGACGCTCTCCGACACGACGTGTGCGACGAATCACACACGTGATGCCGGAGGAATTAACACGAGCGTAACATTACAACAGGATTACAATAGAGCCCACAAGAAACATATATTACAACAACGACTCCAACGAGTCAAGATACAAATATACAATACAAAGATCCAAATCATACAGTAAGATCGAATACGTCCGAGTACGTGACAAGATACAAATTGGACTAAGAGTCCTGAAGATAACCAGCGCGCGTCCATAACCCTGCCCAGTGCCAAGCCGAAGGGTAACCTGCGTAACGCCGTCTTCATCGAACATATCTTCATACCTGCCCGCATTATATCCCGTAGAAGCAGCAATAAGTACGGGTTCGCACTTAACAAGACTTCAAGACGTATAAGCATTCGCCAACCAGTCGCCCTTTGTACTTGGAGGCACGCAGGGGACTTAGAGGACGCAAGAGAGAACGTCATAGGTAATATGGTGGGGTTAAGCAGCAGCGCAGCAAGCACTAAAAACCTATAGAGACACTCTACAACATTCGTCTAATCGAGAGGAGATGAGAGAGCGCAAAACTAACAGTTCTATACTCGCAAACATAACACGTCGATACTTTCCCCTTCGCAAAGAAGTATCGGCAAAGGCACTCACACGATTGTCAAGTTTTAACCATTTATTATTGAAGTTGTGCTAATCTTACTACACAAATTATTATGATTGAAACAACAGGTGTAAGTTGTCTATGGTCGAAATACATGCTCAAGTCGTATACCGCGGACGCGGCATCGATAAGATTGTAACCTGCAGGGGTGCTCAATGTGCACACGCATGATCAACCCTCTTACGACAAGTGGATATCATTGACACGCTATTTCTCCTTCACGATCATCAATGTCTAGAAGCTACCTAACTAAAGTTAAACTCGCTTGTAGCTCCGATCGAATCTCGACGCGGACCTAGTGCTGTGAGACGTGACTAAGAGGATCAGAGCTCCACTAGAGGATGACCTCTTAACAATACGTGCCGCATCTACTGACGTGTAAGAGACAACGGGGTTACAAGGCAACATGGCTTCCCCAAAAATAATATCATATCATCTCGACCACAAAGAAACAAGCTTGCACGCCGAGAGAAACAAAACAAACATTCAAACTAGTTGTGGCCATCGACAAAGCTGTAGGATTCCGGCAAAGTGGTCGAGGGGAGACCCGGTAAGCATACTCACGTGTAGTTAGACGCCAGTCTCTGAACAGATAACAAGAACTCGGGTCCTAAGATATTAGGAAACACAAGTGAGCCGTCACAAAACGATCAATGACTCCATCGATGCCTCCGCTAAACAAATAGCAACAACTAAAGTAACCATGATTCTTCCCAACATATAACTCGATAAGATATCAATAACGGTAACGAGATAAAAACAGCACTAGCATGCACTACGACTCGCGATGGTGACTCGAAACCAAACAATAGCCATAGGAGGTGGTGGTGGCAATATGGGCTGCTTGGGGTAACAAGTGGAAAGGACACGTGACACGAACGCAACTTAAGGATAGCATAAGGGAGAAGGCGAAATAAAATAGGTGAGCGACTTCGCAGGGGCAGAAGTATAGGGAAATGCTTGCTGCTAAAGCTTGTCGATGGACATCCGGAGGACTTGTCGTATCTCACCACGCCACTTCGTGATCCTATCCGGAAGAAGCAAATGCCGGAACAAACAACGTATGCAATCTTACTACTACGAAGAAGAACTGCAGCATGATCAAGATGATATGCATGACATGGCAATTATGATGCGATGCAACTTATCCAAATTAGCGTGAGTCGTGAACCTCCGACAACTAAATTAGGTTAGAGTTGCATTTTCTACCGACAAAGTTAAGTGTTCATTAGCATGGCATAACATGGCAGGGGTTCACTACTTCAATATTACGGAGCGGGAAAACCTAATAAGAATGCCGGAATACTCCGCATATATGTGAGGTGAACATGCATAACTATCATCGGTCGACATGATGCGAGATGCAAACAAATGTATGGATGGCATATTAATGTTCTTTGCATTTTTCTCGATCAAAATTGATATATAACACTTTTAATTTCGAATTACGGTTTAGAAGGTATGATTTATACGAGATATGCACATTTTCTCGAAATTTCAGAAAAACGAGAAAAAGGAAAAAGCTTTTCTCACCTAAGCGAGACTAGTCTGAGCGGCCGACACGCTGGGCCGAAGGAGCCGACGAGCGAGGGTCCGGTTGGTTCACGATAGCCGCAGGTTTTCGTGAAAAACAAACAAGATCAGCGGCTGCGTTTTTCATCGCGAAAGGATAAATCTTTTCACAAAAATGTGAGATCAGACTGAAACTTTTCTCACCGAGGAGTCACCGAGGTCGGCGCGAAGTGGCCTGAGCGCGATGTAGCGCCGCGTGGCGGAGCTGCTGTGCCTGACGGAAGGTGCTCGACGGAGGCCGGCGCGCAGGAAACGGCGTGCAGCCATCTGCGGGCTACGGGCGATGCCGGCGACTGCGCAGACTGCGGGAGAGGGCGTCGAACGCGCTTCGTTGGCAAGACGGATGGGCGGCGCCGTCGTCAGGGAGTCGCCGAGCATCGTCTCTGAGGTGTCTCCGCGGAGGTGGCCGGCATCAACGACGCGGAGGTCGGACCAGGGGACGAAGGAGAGGAGGAACGAGGAGGTGAGGAGATCACCGTGAACAGCAGGAGGCCACGGCGATGAAGGGGGTCGGTGGCGGCCGAATCGTGGGAGACCGCGGTCGCGCGAGGAACGGCTATTTGCGGGCAAACGACGAGCTTCCGGCCGATCCCTCGCACCGCATGATGAGGAAGAAGAGGCGCTGTCTTGCGGTGGTCTCGGTGGCGCGCAGGGTGGCCGGGAGATCGACCGGCCGACGCCGAGGAACTCGCGGTGGTTTTCTCACGCAGAAGCAAAAGAGGAGAGATGGGGCGGCGCTGAGATGGGAAGGAGAGGGCGCTAGGGCTTGTGGCTTTAAGGGAGAGGGAGGAGCAGTGAAGGCGGCGCGGTGGTTGGCGATGGAGGACCACAGACTCACGCGCCCTCGCGTCGCCTCTCGGAGAAGACGACAACGCTCAAAAAACAAGGCTCGAAGAGGTACTGAGCCTCGTGGTGGACTCGGAGTCGGAAGAGGAGAGCAGGTCGGAAGAGAGAAAGCGAGGTCGCCGGGAGAGAGATGTGTTGGGCGAGAGAGCCTGCGCAGAGGTTAGGGAAGAGGGTTCTTTATCGCTTTTATTTTCTAAACATGTGAAAACAAATCCAATTCTGTTTTGAATTGAACCAAAGATGAGAAAGAGATTCAAAAGTAGTTTTCCAATATAGTTAATTTATTTGTAAGCAAAACAAAGCACATTTTAACCCAAAATTATTTGTTGAAAAGGCTTAGTTATGTAATAAGAAATATGAGAGGGAGAGATTAGGTTTTTTTTATATTTAAAAATAAAAGACAAGGGAGGGTTTATAAAATAATTTTATTTAGTAAAAACATGGATGAGATATGATGCATATGCCATGATGATGCACAAAAGAGAAAGAACAAACAAAGTCTATTATGGTACTACCCTGGGCCGTTACAATTTCTTTCTCTTTTGTGCATCATCATGGCATATGCATCATATCTCATCCATGTTTTTACTAAATAAAATTATTTTATAAACCCTCCCTTGTCTTTTATTTTTAAATATAAAAAAACCTAATCTCTCCCTCTCATATTTCTTATTTCATAACTAAGCCTTTTCAACAAATAATTTTGGGTTAAAAATGTGCTTTGGTTTGATTACAAATAAATTAACTATATTGGAAAACTACTTTTGAATCTCTCTCTCATCTTTGGTTCAATTCAAAACAGAATTGGGTTTTGTTTTCAAATGTTTAGAAAATAAAAACAGTAAAGAAAAACCCCTCTTCCCTAACCCTCCTGGGCTCTGGTCTCTCTCGCCCAACACCTCTCTCTCCCGACGGCCCACTTTTCCTCTCTTCCCCGGCCTGCTCTCCTCTTCCGACCCAGCCCACCACGAGGCTCGTACCTCTTCGAGCCTTGTTTTTTTTAGCGTTGTCGTCTTTCTCGCAGAGCGAGCACGAGGGGCGCGTGAGTCCCGTGGTCCTCCATCGCCAACCACCGCGCCCGCCTTCACCTGCTCCTCCCCTCTCCCTTAAAGCCACTTGAAACCCTAGCGCCCCCTCTCTCCTTCCCATCTCGCGCCGCCGCCCCATCTCCCTCCTCTTTTTCTTCTCTGTGAGAAAACCACCGCGAGTTCCTCGACGTCGGCCGGTCGTCTCCGGCCACCCCACGCGCCACCGAAACCACCGCAAGACGCGCCTCTTCTTCCTCATCATGCTGGTGCGAGGAATCGACCCGGAAGCTCGTCGTTTGCCCGCAAAATCGCCGTTCCTCCGCCACGGCCGCCGCGGTTCTTCACCGATTCCGGCCGCCACCGACCCCCCCTTCATCCGCCGTGGCCTCCTGCTTGTTCCTGGTGATCTCCTCTACCTCCCCGTACTCCTCCCCTTCTCCTTCGTCCCCTGGTTCGACCTCCCGTCGTTGATGCCGGCCACCTCCTCCGCAGGACACCTCCGAAGACGATGCTCCGGCGACCCCCTGACGACGGCGCCGCATCCATCTGGCCTGTGCCGACGAGGCGCGTTCGACGCCCTCTTCCTCGCGTCCTGGGGCGCCCGGCATCGCCCGCGCGCATCCTCGCTAGCCCGCAGATGGTCACCGCCGTTTCCCTCGCCGCGACCGGCATCTCTTTCCGTCAAACACCTTCCGTGCAGCCCGCAGCAAGCTCCGCCACGCCGGCGCCACATCAGCGCTCGGCCCCTTCCGTCAGCCTCCGGGCTAACCTCTCCTTCGGTGAGAAAAGTTTCCCAGATGCAGATCTACACGTTTTTGTGAAAAGGCCCCTATCCTTTCCTGATGAGAAAACCGCAGCCCCTGATCTTGTTTGTTTTTCTGAAAACCCCCCTGCAACTTCTGTGAACCAACCCGGACCCCCTGCCTCGTCAGCTCCTTCCGGCCCCGCGTGTCAGCCCGCTCGTGCTAGTCTCCGCTTGGGTGAGAAAAGCTTTTTCCTTTTCTCTGTTTTACAGAAATTTTAGAAAATGTGCATATCTCGTATAAATCATATCTTCTAAACCGTAATTCGAAATTAAAAGTGTTATATATCAATTTTGATCAGAAAAATGCAAAGAACATTAATATGCCATCCATACATTTGTTTGCATCTCGCATCATGTCGACCGATGATAGTTATGCATGTTCACCTCACATATATGCGGAGTATTCCGGCATTCCAATTAGGTTTTCCCCGCTCCGCTTAATATTGAAGTAGTGAACCCCTGCCATGTTATGCCATGCTAATGAACACTTAACTTTGTCGGTAGAAATGCAACTCTAACCTAATTTAGTTGTCCGGGGTTCTGACTCCGCTTAATTTGGATAAGTTGCATCGCATCATAATTGCCATGTCATGCATATCATCTTGATCATGCTGGTTCTTCTTCCGTAGTAGTAAGATTGCATACGTTGTTTGTTCCAAGCATTTGCTTCTTCCCGGATAGGATCACGAAGTGGCGTGGTGAGATACGACAAGTCCTCCGGATGTCCCTCGACAAGCTTTAACAGGCAAGCATTTCTCTATACTTCTGCCCGCCGAAGTCGCTCACCTATTTTATTTTTCCTTCTCCCTTATGCTATCCTTAAGTTGCGTTCTTGTCACGTGTCCTTTCCACTTGTTACCTCAAGCAGCCCATATTGCCACCACCACCTCCTATGGCTATTGTTTGGTTTCGGGTCTGCCTCGCGAGTCGTAGTGCATGCTAGTGCTGTTTTTATCTCGTTACCGTTATTGATATCTTATCGGGTTATATGTTGGGAAGAATCATGGTTACTTTAGTTGTTGCTATTTGTTTAGCGGAGGCATCGGTGGGTCAGTTGATCGTTTTGTGACGGCTCACTTGTGTTTCCTAAATATCTTAGGGCCCCGAGTTCTTGTTATCTGTTCCGAGACTGAGCGCTCTAACCACACGTGGGTATGCTTACCGGGTCTCCCCTCGACCACTGCCGGAATCTACAGCTTTGTCCAGTGGCCACAACTAGTTTGAATGTTTGTTTTGTTTCTCTCGGGCGTGCAAGCTTGTTTCTTTGTGGTCAGATGATATGATATTATTTTTGGGGAAGCCATGTTGCCTTGTAACCCCGTTGTCTCTTGCACGTCCGTAGGTGCGGCACGTATTGTTAAGAGGTCATCCTCTAGTGGGCTCCGATCCTCTTAGCCGTTCTCGCAACATGCCTAGGTCCGCGTCGAGTTTCGATCGGGCTCGAAACGGGTTTAACTTAGTTAGGTGGCTTCCTGGACATTGTTGTCGTGAAGGAGAGTGCGTGTCGTGATATCCACCTGTCGTAAGTGGGTTGATCGTGCGTGTGGGCACATTTGGGCACCCCTGCAGGGTTACAATCTTATCGATAAGCCGCGTCCGCGGTTATGGACGACTTGGAGCTGTATGACTCGACCATAGACAACTTACACCTGTTGTTTCAATCATAATAATTTGTGTAGTAAGTTAGCACAACTTCAATAATAAATGGTTAAAACTTGACAACTGTGTGAGTGCCTTTGCCAGTACCTCTTTGCGAAGGGGGAAAGTATCGGCTGTGTTATGTTTGCAGAGTATAGAACTGTTAGTTTTTGCGCTCTCTCATCTCCTCTGATTAGACGAATGTTGTAGAGTGTCTCTATAGGTTTTTAGTGCTTGCGCGCTGCCGCTTAACCCCACCATATTGCCTATGACGTTCCTCTTGCGTCCTCTAAGTCCCCTGCGTGCCTCAAGTACAAAGGACGACCGGTTGACGAATGCTTATACGTCTTGAAGTCTTGTTAAGTACGAACCCGTACTTATTGCCGCTTCTACGGGACATAACCGGGCAGGTATGAAGATATGTTCGATGAAGACGACGTTAGCAAGGTTACCCTTCCGGCTTGGCCTGGGCAGGGTTATGGACGCCGCTGGTTATCTTCAGGACTCTTAGTCCAATTTGTATCTTGTCCGTACTCGGACGTATTCGATCTTCTGTATGATTTGGATCTTTGTATTGTATATTTGTATCTTGACTCGTTGGAGTCGTTGTTGTAATATATGTTTCTTGTGGGCTCTATTGTAATCCTGTTGTAATGTTACCGCTCGTGTTAATTCCTCTGGCATCACGTGTGTGATTCGTCGCGCACGTCGTGTCGGAGGGCGTCTCTGAATCGATATCGTGCGGATTTCAGCGGGTTCGCTGGAATCCTCATGGTACTGGTTCCGGGGCGTCACAAGTTGGTATCAGAGCCTCAGGTTGACGGTACCCCACTAGTCCAGCCTTTAGGATAACGTTGCCAACGGACGTTGTTGTGCTAGTGTCAAAACTATTTTCTAAAATTCATTGGATAGATCTGATTAGCTCTGATTTTCTCCTTGCCCCTGTTCTTTCTCCTCTTACCTTTGCGAGTTTTGAGTCCTCTCTCTTATCTGCTTCTCCGAGTCTTAGGTTCTGACGTGGGTTGGACGATCTGTGCCCTTATCCTAATAGGTCCGATCTTCGGAGGATTCGACAGAAGCGCATCATCGACAGCGGAACAACGACTTCTTGTTAGTGGTGTCGACCAATCTACGTGGAGCAAGAATTCTTGTTAGTGGTGTCGAGGAGATCGACACGTCGCCTGAAGATCCGATAGTTCACCTCTCTTCCCCCGTACCTGGACGTGGGATCTCGGGGCGCGATCCCTTGTTAGTGGTGTCGATTGTAACGGCCCAGGGTAGTACCATAATAGACTTTGTTTGTTCTTTCTCTTTTGTGCATCATCATGGCATATGCATCATATCTCATCCATGTTTTTACTAAATAAAATTATTTTATAAACCCTCCCTTGTCTTTTATTTTTAAATATATAAAAAAAACCTAATCTCTCCCTCTCATATTTCTTATTTCATAACTAAGCCTTTTCAACAAATAATTTTGGGTTAAAAATGTGCTTTGGTTTGATTACAAATAAATTAACTATATTGGAAAACTACTTTTGAATCTCTCTTCATCTTTGGTTCAATTCAAAACAGAATTGGGTTTTGTTTTCAAATGTTTAGAAAATAAAAACAGTAAAGAAAAACCCCTCTTCCCTAACCCTCCTGGGCTCTGGTCTCTCTCGCCCAACACCTCTCTCTCCCGGCGGCCCACTTTTCCTCTCTTCCCCGGCCTGCTCTCCTCTTCCGACCCAGCCCACCACGAGGCTCGTACCTCTTCGAGCCTTGTTTTTTTTAGCGTTGTCGTCTTCTCCAGAGAGCGAGCACGAGGGGCGCGTGAGTCCTGTGGTCCTCCATCGCCAACCACCGCGCCCGCCTTCACCTGCTCCTCCCCTCTCCCTTAAAGCCACTTGAAACCCTAGCGCCCCCTCTCTCCTTCCCATCTCGCGCCGCCGCCCCATCTCCCTCCTCTTTTTCTTCTCTGTGAGAAAACCACCGCGAGTTCCTCGACGTCGGCCGGTCGTCTCCGGCCACCCCGCGCGCCACCGAAACCACCGCAAGACGCGCCTCTTCTTCCTCATCATGCTGGTGCGAGGAATCGACCCGGAAGCTCGTCGTTTGCCCGCAAAATCGCCGTTCCTCCGCCACGGCCGCCGCGGTTCTTCACCGATTCCGGCCGCCACCGACCCCCCTTCATCCGCCGTGGCCTCCTGCTTGTTCCTGGTGATCTCCTCTACCTCCCCGTACTCCTCCCCTTCTCCTTCGTCCCCTGGTTCGACCTCCCGTCGTTGATGTCGGCCACCTCCTCCGCAGAACACCTCCGAAGACGATGCTCCGGCGACCCCCTGACGACGGCGCCGCATCCATCTGGCCTGTGCCGATGAGGCGCGTTCGACGCCCTCTTCCTCGCGTCCTGGGGCGCCCGGCATCGCCCGCGCGCATCCTCGCTAGCCCGCAGATGGTCACCGCCGTTTCCCTCGCCGCGACCGGCATCTCTTTCCGTCAAACACCTTCCGTGCAGCCGCAGCAAGCTCCGCCACGCTGGCGCCACATCAGCGCCCGGGCCCCTTCCGTCAGCCTCCGGGCTAACCTCTCCTTCGGTGAGAAAAGTTTCCCAGATGCAGATCTACACGTTTTTGTGAAAAGGCCCCTATCCTTTCCTGATGAGAAAACCGCAGCCCCTGATCTTGTTTGTTTTTCTGAAAACCCCCCTGCAGCTTCTGTGAACCAACCCGGACCCCCTGCCTCGTCAGCTCCTTCCGGCCCCGCGTGTCAGCCGCTCAGGCTAGTCTCCGCTTGGGTGAGAAAAGCTTTTTCCTTTTCTCTGTTTTACAGAAATTTCAGAAAATGTGCATATCTCGTATAAATCATATCTTCTAAACCGTAATTCGAAATTAAAAGTGTTATATATCAATTTTGATCAGAAAAATGCAAAGAACATTAATATGCCATCCATACATTTGTTTGCATCTCGCATCATGTCGACCGATGATAGTTATGCATGTTCACCTCACATATATGCGGAGTATTCCGGCATTCCAATTAGGTTTTCCCCGCTCCGCTTAATATTGAAGTAGTGAACCCCTGCCATGTTATGCCATGCTAATGAACACTTAACTTTGTCGGTAGAAATGCAACTCTAACCTAATTTAGTTGTCCGGGGTTCCGACTCCGCTTAATTTGGATAAGTTGCATCGCATCATAATTGCCATGTCATGCATATCATCTTGATCATGCTGGTTCTTCTTCCGTAGTAGTAAGATTGCATACGTTGTTTGTTCCAGCATTTGCTTCTTCCCGGATAGGATCACGAAGTGGCGTGGTGAGATACGACAAGTCCTCCGGATGTCCCTCGACAAGCTTTAACAGGCAAGCATTTCCCCTATACTTCTGCCCCTGCAGAAGTCGCTCACCTATTTTATTTTGCCTTCTCCCTTATGCTATCCTTAAGTTGCGTTCTTGTCACGTGTCCTTTCCACTTGTTACCTCAAGCAGCCCATATTGCCACCACCACCTCCTATGGCTATTGTTTGGTTTCGGGTCTGCCTCGCGAGTCGTAGTGCATGCTAGTGCTCGTTTTTATCTCGTTACCGTTATTGATATCTTATCGGGTTATATGTTGGGAAGAATCATGGTTACTTTAGTTGTTGCTATTTGTTTAGCGGAGGCATCGGTGGGTCAGTTGATCGTTTTGTGACGGCTCACTTGTGTTTCCTAAATATCTTAGGACCCCGAGTTCTTGTTATCTGTTCCGAGACTGAGCGCTCTAACCACACGTGGGTATGCTTACCGGGTCTCCCCTCGACCACTGCCGGAATCTACAGCTTTGTCCAAGTGGCCACAACTAGTTTGAATGTTTGTTTTGTTTCTCTCGGGCGTGCAAGCTTGTTTCTTTGTGGTCAGATGATATGATATTATTTTTGGGGAAGCCATGTTGCCTTGTAACCCCGTTGTCTCTTGCACGTCCGTAGGTGCGGCACGTATTGTTAAGAGGTCATCCTCTAGTGGGCTCTGATCCTCTTAGCCGTTCTCGCAACAGCTAGGTCCGCGTCAGAGTTTCGATCGGGCTCTGAAATGGGTTTAACTTAGTTAGGTGGCTTCCTGGACATTGTTGTCGTGAAGGAGAGTGCGTGTCGTGATATCCACCTGTCGTAAGTGGGTTGATCGTGCGTGTGGGCACATTTGGGCACCCCTGCAGGGTTACAATCTTATCGATAAGCCGTGTCCGCGGTTATGGACGACTTGGAGTTGTATGACTGGACCATAGACAACTTACACCTGTTGTTTCAATCATAATAATTTGTGTAGTAAGTTAGCACAACTTCAATAATAAATGGTTAAAACTTGACAACTGTGTGAGTGCCTTTGCCAGTACCTCTTTGCGAAGGGGGAAAGTATCGGCTGTGTTATGTTTGCAGAGTATAGAACTGTTAGTTTTTGCGCTCTCTCATCTCCTCTGATTAGACGAATGTTGTAGAGTGTCTCTATAGGTTTTTAGTGCTTGCGCGCTGCCGCTTAACCCCACCATATTGCCTATGACGTTCCTCTTGCGTCCTCTAAGTCCCCTGCGTGCCTCAAGTACAAAGGACGACTGGTTGACGAATGCTTATACGTCTTGAAGTCTTGTTAAGTACGAACCCGTACTTATTGCTGCTTCTACGGGATATAACCGGGCAGGTATGAAGATATGTTCGATGAAGACGACGTTAGCAAGGTTACCCTTCCGGCTTGGCCTGGGCAGGGTTATGGACGCCGCTGGTTATCTTCAGGACTCTTAGTCCAATTTGTATCTTGTCCGTACTCGGATGTATTCGATCTTCTGTATGATTTGGATCTTTGTATTGTATATTTGTATCTTGACTCGTTGGAGTCGTTGTTGTAATATATGTTTCTTGTGGGCTCTATTGTAATCCTGTTGTAATGTTACCGCTCGTGTTAATTCCTCTGGCATCACGTGTGTGATTCGTCGCGCACGTCGTGTCGGAGGGCGTCTCTGAATCGATATCGTGCGGATTTCAGCGGGTTCGCTGGAATCCTCATGGTACCGGTTCCGGGGCGTCACACCATCTACATCTTTATACTTTTGCATTTCACACAATTCAACAAAATTATTGAGATGGGCAGCAGCATCATCAGAACTAACACCAGAAAATTGCTCTCGCATAACAAGATTCAGTAGAGCAGGTTTAATTTCAAAGAATTCTGCTGTAGTAGCAGGTGGAGCAATAGGTGTGCATAAGAAATCATTATTATTTGTGGTTGTGAAGTCACACAACTTAGTATTTCCAGGAGTGGCCATTTTAGCAGTAGTAAATAAAGCAAACTAGATAAAGTAAATGCAAGTAACTAATTTTTTTGTGTTTTTGATATAGAGTGCAAGACAGTAAATAAAGTAAAGCTAGCAACTAATTTTTTTGTGTTTTGATATAATGCAACAAACAAAGTAGTAAATAAAATAAAGCAAGACAAAACAAAGTAAAGAGATTGGATTGTGGAGACTCCCTTGCAAGCGTGTCTTGATCTCCCCGGCAACGGCGCCTGAAAATATGCTTGATGGCGTGTAACTCACACGTTCGTTGGGAACCCAAAGAGGAAGGTATGATGCGCACAGCAGCAAGTTTTCCCTCAGAAAGAAACCAAGGTTTATCGAACCAGGAGGAGCCAAGAAGCACGTTGAAGGTTGATGGCGGCGGGATGTAGTGCGGCGCAACACCGGGGATTCCGGTGCCAACGTGGAACCCGCACAACACAACCAAAGTACTTTGCCCCAACGAAACAGTTGAGGTTGTCAATCTCACCGGCTTGCTGTAACAAAGGATTAGATGTATAGTGTGGATGATGATTGTTTGCAGAGAACAGTAAAACAAGTATTGCAGTAGATTGTATTCGATGTAAAAGAATGGACCGGGGTCCACAGTTCAATAGAGGTGTCTCTCCCATAAGATAGCATGTTGGGTGAACAAATTACAGTCGGGCAATTGACAAATAGAGAGGGCATAACAATGCACGTACATGACATGATGAATATTGTGAGATTTAATTGGGCATTACGACAAAGTACATAGACCGCTATCCAAGCATGCATCTATGCCTAAAAAGTCCACCTTCGAGTTATCATCCGAACCCCTTCCGACATTAAGTTGCAAAACAACAGCACAATTGCATTAAGTATGGTGCGTAATGTAATCAATAACTACATCCTCGGACATAGCATCAATGTTTTATCCCTAGTGGCAACAAAGACATCCACAACCTTAGAACTTTCCGTCACTCGTCCCGCATTTAATGGAGGCATGAACCCACTATCGAGCATAAATACTCCCTCTTGGAGTTAAGAGCAAAAACTTGGCCAGAGCCTCTACTAATAACGGAGAGCATGCAAGATCATAAACAACACATAGCTAATAGATTGATAATCAACATAACATAGTATTATCTATCCATCGGATCCCGACAAACACAACATATAGAATTACAGATAGATGATCTTGATCATGTTAGGCAGCTCACAAGATCCGACAATGAAGCACATGAGGAGAAGACAACCATCTAGCTACCGCTATGGACCCATAGTCCAGGGGTGAACTACTCACTCATCACTCCGGAGGCGACCATGGCGGTGAAGAGTCCTCCGGGAGATGATTCCCCTCTCCGGCAGGGTGCCGGAGGCGATCTCCCGAATCCCCCGAGATGGGATTGGCGGCGGTGGCGTCTCTGGAAGGTTTTCCGTATCGTGGCTCTCGGTACTGGGGGTTTCGCGACGAAGGCTATTTGTAGGCGGAAGGGCAGGTAAAGGGGCGACGCGAGGGGCCCACACGACAGGCCGGCGCGGCCAGGGCTTGGGCCGCGCCGCCCTGGTGTGTCGCCACCTCGTGGCCCCACTTCGACTCTCCCTCGGACTTCTGGAAGCTTCGTGCAAAAATATGACCCTAGGCGTTGATTTCGTCCAATTCCGAGAATATTTCCTTTGTAGGATTTCTGAAACCAAAAACAGCAGAAAACAGCAGCTGGCTCTTCGGCATCTCGTTAATAGGTTAGTGCCGGAAAATGCATAAGTACGACATATAATGTGTATAAAACATGTAGATATCATCAATAATGTGGCATGGAACATAAGAAATTATCGATACGTCAGAGACGTATCACTTGGCCTTTTGACTCGTACAATTTCAGCCCACTCCAAAACAGGAAAGTTCCGAATTTTCTAAAAAAAACAGGAAAGTCCTATGCTTCGCAAAGACAAAAAAACAAGGAGATTCAACATATAAGTTTGTTTATGTAAAAATAAAGATTTAATTATCCGTTTGAAATAGCTCAGAGCGCAATACATTGTTTATTGTCTGAAAAATAATCAAGATATCATATGTTTCTTGTACGGGGAGGCTGACATCGGGGACCCATGAGCCGACAGCTGTCGTCAACGTTTTAAAGGCGGCAGGGGATGGAAAGAAAAAAATAAACCAAAAATATGTTTGTACAAAATCCAAGAAAAGAAACATTTTTGTTCTAAGAGGATGACATGCGGGACCCATGAGGCAGCAAGCATCCTCGCCGTTTATTGTTCATAGAGGCTGACATGTGGGACCCGTGAGCCAGCAGCGTCCTCAACGTTTTAAAGGCGGCAGGAGATCGAAAGAAAAAATTAGCCAAAAATCATTTGGTAAACAAATTCAAGAAAAGAAACATTTACCATTCTGAGAGGATGACATGCGGGACCCATGAGGCAGCAGCATCCGCAACGATTCCAAGGCGGCAGGGGATCAAAGGAAAAAAAAGGAAATATCCCGAAATTAATTAGGGGTTCAAAATAAATCCATCAAAGGAAACTTTTATTGTTCACGAGAGGATGACATGTGGGACCGACCTGCCGACCAGCGTCCTCATCGTTTCAAAGGGGGCAGGATATCAAAAGAAAAAGGCAAATAGCCAGAAATTAGGGGTCAAAAATAACTCCAAGAAAGGAAACTTTTATTGTTCGTAGAGGATGACATGCGGGACCCATGAGCCAGCAGCTTACTCAACATTTCAAAGGCGGCATGAGATCGAAAGAAAAAGGCAAGTGGCAAAATATCAGGAGCCAAAGATAATCCAAGAAAAGAAATTTATTGTACATAGAGGATGACATGCGGGTCCCAATTAGCAGCAGCGGTCTCAACGTTTCAAATGCGGCTTGAGATCAAAAGAAAAAAAAACTTTATTGTACATAGAGGATGACATGCGGGTCCCATGAGTCAGCAGCTTACTCAACGTTTCCAAGGCGGCAGGGGATCAAAAGAAAAAGGAAATAGCCAAAAATCAGAGGGTGAAAAAAAATCCAAGAAAATAAACTTTTATAGCACATAGAGGATGACATGCGGGTCTCATGAGCCGAGCGGGTTCCTCAACGTTTCAAACGTGGCATGAGATCGAAAGAAAAAGGCAAGTGACCAAATATCAGGAGCCAAAAATAATTCAAGAAAAAAAACTTGATTGTACATAGAGGATGACATGCGGGTCCCATTTAGCAGCCGCGGTCTCACCGTTTGAGAGGCTGCACGGGATCGAAAGAAAAAGGCAAGTGACCAAATATCAGGAGCCAAAAAAATCCAAGAAAAGATATTTTATTGTACGTAGAGGATGACATGCGGGTCCCATTTTGCAGCAGCGGTCTCAACGTTTCCAAGGCGGCACGTGAACCAAAAGAAAAATGAAGTAGCCGGAAATCGGGGGTGAAAAAAATCCAAGAAGAAAGATTTCAATTGGGCCGCATCCGGACATCTGGGCCTTCGAACTATCCTGCTTGGCCTTTTGACTCGTACAATTTCAGCCCACTCCATAACAGGAAAGTTCCGAATTTTCTAAAAAAAAACAGGAAAGTCCTATGCTTCGCAAAGACAAAAAAACAAGAAGATTCAACATATAAGTTTGTTTATGTAAAAATAAAGATTTAATTTTCCGTTTGAAATAGTTCAGAGCGCAATACACTGTTTATTGTCTGCAAAATAATCAAGATATCATATGTTTCTTGTACGGGGAGGTTGACATCGGGGACCCATGAGCCAGCAGCGTCGTCAACGTTTTAAAAGCGGCAGGGGATGGAAAGAAAAAATAAACCAAAAATATGTTGGTACAAAATCCAAGAAAAGAAACATTTTCGTTCTAAGAGGATGACATGCGGGACCCATGAGGCGAGCAAGCATCCTCGGCGTTTATTGTTCATAGAGGATGACATGTGGGACCCGTGAGCCAGCAGCGTCCTCAACGTTTTAAAGGCGGCAGGAGATCGAAAGAAAAATTAGCCAAAAATCATTTGGTAAACAAAATCCAAGAAAAAAACATTTACTGTTCTGAGAGGATGACATGCGGGACCCATGAGGCAGCAGCATCCTCAACGATTCCAAGGCGGTAGGGGATCAAAGGAAAAAAAGGAAATATCCCGAAATTAATTAGGGGTTCAAAATAAATTCATCAAAGGAAACTTTTATTGTTCACGAGCATGACATGTGGGACCGACCCGCCAACGGCGTCCTCATCGTTTCAAAGGGGGCAGGAGATCAAAAGAAAAAGGCAAATAGCCAGAAATTAGGGGTCAAAAATAACTCCAAGAAAGGAAACTTTTATTGTTCGTAGAGTATGACATGCGGGACCCATGAGCCAGCAGCTTACTCAACGTTTCAAAGGCGGCATGAGATCGAAAGAAAAAGGCAAGTGACAAAACATCAGGAGCCAAAGATAATCCAAGAAAAAAACTTTATTGTACATAGAGGATGACATGCGGGTCCCAATTAGCAGCAGCGGTCTCAACGTTTCAAATGCGGCTTGAGATCAAAAGAAAAAAGAAAGTTGATTGTACATAGAGGATGACATGCGGGTCCCATGAGTCAGCAGCTTACTCAACGTTTCCAAGGCGGCAGGGGATCAAAAGAAAAAGGAAATAGCCAAAAATCAGAGGGTGAAAAAAAACCCCAAGAAAATAAACTTTTATAGCACATAGAGGATGACATGCGGGTCCCATGAGCCAGCAGGTTCCTCAACGTGGCATGAGATCGAAAGAAAAAGGCAAGTGACCAAATATCAGGAGCCAAAAATAATTCAAGAAAAGAAACTTGAGTGTACATAGAGGATGACATGCGGGTCCCATTTAGCAGCAGCGATATCACCGTTTGAGAAGCGGCAGGGGATCGAAAGAAAAAGGCAAGTGACCAAATATGAGGTGCCAAAAAGAATCCAAGAAATGAAAGTTTTATAGTACATAGAGGATGACATGCGGGTCCCATGAGCCTGCAGGGTCCTCAACGTGGCATGAGATTGAAAGAAAAATGCAAGTGACCAAATATCAGGAGCCAAAAATAATTCAAGAAAAGAAACTTGATTGTACATAGAGGATGACATGCGGGTCCCATTTAGCAGCGAGCGGTATCACCGTTTGAGAGGCTGCACGGGATCGAAAGAAAAAGGCAAGTGACCAAATATGAGGTTCCAAAAAAAATCCTAGAAAAGAAAGTTTTATAGTACATAGAGGATGACATGCGGGTCCCATTTAGCAGCAGCGGTCTCACCGTTTGAGAGGCGGCAGGGGATCGAAAGAAAAAGGTAAGTGACCAAATATGAGGTGCCAAAAAAAACCCAAGAAAAGAAAGTTTTATAGTACATAGAGGATGACATGCGGATCCCATTTAGCAGCAGCGGTATCACCGTTTGAGAGGCGGCAGGGGATCGAAAGAAAAAGGCAAGTGACCAAATTTGAGGTGCCAAAAAAATCCAAGAAAAGAAAGTTTTATAGTACATAGAGGATGACATGCGGGTCCCATTAGCAGCAGCGGTATCACCGTTTGAGAGGCGGCAAGGGATCAAAAGAAAAAGGAAGTAGCCAGAAATCAGGGGGTCAAAAAAATCCAAGAATAGAAAGAATTTTGGTTCATAGAGGATGACATGCGGGACCCATGATCCTGCATCGTAAACGGCTCGATCGGAGAGCGTTGAACGAGATGGCGTGATCGAGAAAAAAAAACAATGCCAGAGAGGCTGCCATCTGGGCCCTACATCCCTCGGCGGTGCAGATTTGCGTTGACTCGGTCGGCGAACCCGAGAATTCGAGATGCACCACGTCCCGGGCCACTGATGTCTACGGAAGCTTCTATTCTTGTAGACAGTGTTGGGCCTCCAAGAGCAGAGGTTTGTAGAACAGGAGCAAGTTTCCCTTAAGTGGATACCCAAGGTTTATCGAACTCAGGGAGGAAGAGGTCAAAGATATCCCTCTCATGCAACCCTGCAACCACAAAGCAAGAAGTCTCTTGTGTCCCCAACACACCTAATAGGTGCACTAGTTCGGCGAAGAGATAGTGAAATACAGGTGGTATAAATAAGTATGAGCAGTAGCAACGGTGCCGTAAAAGTGCTTGGCGTGTAGTTGATGGTGGTGGTATTGCAGCAGTAGTAACGCAATAGAAACAAGAAACAAGCAAGTAGTAACTCAGCGAGTAGTAACGCAGCGAATAGTAAACAAGCAAGTAGTAACTCAGCAGTATTTAGGAACAAGGCCTAGGGATTACACTTTCACTAGTGGACACTCTCAACATTGATCACATAACAGAACAGTATAAATGCATACTCTACACTTTTGTTGGATGATGAACACATTGCGTAGGATTACACGAACCCTCAATGCCGGAGTTAACAAGCTCCACAATAATGCTCATGTTTAAGTAACCTTTAGTGTAAGATAGATCAACGCTACTAAACCAAGTACTAGCATAGCATGCACACCGTCACCTTCATGCATATGTAGGAGGAATAGATCACATCAATATTATCATAGCAATAGTTAACTCCATAATCTACAAGAGATCATGATCATAGCATAAACCAAGTACTAACACGGTGCACGCACTTGTCACCTTTGCACACATGCAGGAGGAATAAACTACTTTAATAACACATCACTAGAGTAGCACATAGATAAATTGTGATACAAAACATGTTGCAATCTTAAAGAGATATAAATAAGCACCTCACTATGCCATTCAACGGTGAATAAGTATTCTGTGAAATCTAGCCTAAGAGACCCACACGGTGCACACACTCGTCACCTTTACACACGTGGGACTAGGAGTCTCCGGAGATCACATAGGTAAAACTCACTTGACTAGCATAATGACATCTAGATTACAAGCATCATCATATGAATCTCAATCATGTAAGGCAGCTCATGAGATTATTGTATTGAACTACATAGGAGAGAGATGAACCACATAGCTACCGGTACAGCCCCGAGCCTCGATGGAGAACTACTCCTCCTCATGGGAGCAGCAGCGGTGATGAAGATGGCGGTGGAGATGGCAGCGGTGTCGATGGAGAAGCCTTCCGGGGGCACTTCCCCGCTCCGGCAGGGTGCCGGAACAGAGATCCCGTCCCCCGATCTTGGCTTCGCGATGGCGGCGGCTCGGCAGGTTTTCGTGGGTTTCGTCAATTGGTATCGGGTTTTCTGATCCAGGGGCTTTTTATAGGCGGAGAGGCGGCGCAGGAAGGTCGAAGGGGGTCCACACCCTAGGGGGCGCGCCCCCCCGGCCGCGCCGGGCTAGGGTTTGGTGGCCCCGTGCCTCTTCTCCGGCGGTTCTCGTGTGTTCGGAGGCTTCCGGGTAAAATAGGAACCCGGGCGTTGATTTCGTCCGATTCCGAGAATATTTCGTTACTAGGATTTCTGAAACCAAAAACAGCGTAAAACAGAACCGGCACTTCGGCATCTTGTTAATAGGTTAGTTCCGGAAAATGCACGAATATGACATAAAGTGTGCATAAAACATGTAGATAACATCAATAATGTGGCATGGAACACAAGAAATTATCGATACGTTGGAGACGTATCGGCATCCCAAGCTTAGTTCTGCTCGTCCCGAGCAGGTAAAACGATAACAAAGATAATTTCTGGAGTGACATGCCATCATAAACTTGATCATACTATTTGTACAGCATATGTAGAGAATGCAGCGATCAAAACAATGGTAATGACATGAGTAAACAACTGAATCATATAGCAAAGACTTTTCATGAATAGCACTTCAAGACAAGCATCAATAAGTCTTGCATAAGAGTTAACTCATAAAGCAATAATTCAAAGTAAAGGCATTGAAGCAACACAAAAGAAGATTAAGTTTCAGCGGTTGCTTTCAACTTATAACATGTATATCTCATGGATATTGTCAACATAGAGTAACATAATAAGTGCAATAAGCAAGTATGTAGGAATCAATGCACAGTTCACACAAGTGTTTGCTTCTTGAGGTGGAGAGAAATAGGTGAACTGACTCAACATTGAAAGTAAAAGAATGGTCCTTCAAAGAGGAAAGCATCGATTGCTATATTTGTGCTAGAGCTTTGATTTTGAAAACATAAAGAGAGCATAAAAGTAAAGTTTTGAGAGGTGTTTGTTGTTGTCAACGAATGGTAGCGGGTACTCTAACCCCTTGCCGGACAAACCTTCAAAGAGCGGCTCCCATTTTATTTTTATTTTTGGATGGCACTCCTTCCAACCTTTCTTTCACAAACCATGGCTAACCGAATCCTCGGGTGCCTCGCCAACAATCTCATACCATGAAGGAGTACCTTTTTATTTTAGTTTTATTATGATGACACTCCTCCCAACCTTTGCTTACACAAGCCATGGCTAACCGAATCCTTCGGTGCCGTCCAACAATCACATACCATGGAGGAGTGTCTATTTTTAGTTTGTTAATTTGGGACTGGGAATCCCATTGCCAGCTCTTTTTGCAAAATTATTGGATAAGCGGATGAAGCCACTAGTCCATTGGTGAAAGTTGCCCAACAAGATTGAAAGATAAACACCACATACTTCCTCATGAGCTATAAAACATTGACACAAATAAGAGGTAATAAATTTTGAATTGTTTAAAGGTAGCACTCAAGCAATTTACTTTGGAATGGCGGAGAAATACCATGTAGTAGGTAGGTATGGTGGACACAAATGGCATAGTGTTGGCTCAAGTATTTGGATGCATGAGAAGTATTCCCTCTCGATACAAGGTTTAGGCTAGCAAGGTTGTTTGAGGCAAACACAAGGATGAACTAGTACAGCAAAACTCACATAAAAGACATATTACAAGTATTATAAGACTATACATCGTCTTCCTTGTTGTTCAAACACCTTACTAGAAATTATCTAGACCTTAGAGAGACCAATTATGCAAACCAAATTTTAGCATGCTCTATGTATTTCTTCACTAATAGGTGCAAAGTATATGATGCAAGAGCTTAAACATGAGCACAACAATTGCCAAGTATCACATTATCCAAGACATTATAGCAATTACTACATGTATCATTTTCCAATTCCAACCATATAACAATTTAACGAAGAGGAAACTTCGCCATGAATATTATGAGCTAAGAACACATGTGTTCATATGAACCAGCGGAGCGTGTCTCTCTCCCACACAAGCATGATGTAATCCAATTTATTCAAACACAAACAAAAACAAAAGCAAACAAACGGACGCTCCAAGAAAAAGCACATAAGATGTGATGGAATAAAAATATAGTTTCAGGGGAGGAACCTGATAATGTTGTCGATGAAGAAGGGGATGCCTTGGGCATCCCCAAGCTTAGACGCTTGAGTCTTCTTGATATATGCAGGGGTGAACCACCGGGTGCATCCCCAAGCTTAGAGCTTTCACTCTCCTTGATCATGTTGCATCATACTCCTCTCTTGATCCTTGAAAACTTCCTCCACACCAAACTCGAAACAACTCATTAGAGGGTTAGTGCACAATATAAATTGACATATTCAGAGGTGACACAATCATTCTTAACACTTCTGGACATTGCATAATGCTACTGGACATTAGTGGATCAAAGAAATTTATCCAACATAGCGAAAGAGGCAATGCGAAATAAAAGGCAGAATCTGTCAAAACAGAACAGTCCGTAAAGATGGATTTTATTAGGCCACCAGACCTGCTCAAACGAAAATGCTCAAATTGAATGAAAGTTGCGTACATATCTGAGGATCATGCTCGTAAATTGGCATAATTTTCTGAGCTTCCTGCAGGGCAGTGGGCTCAGATTCGTGACAGCAAAGAAATCTGGAACTGTCGCAGTAATCCAAATCTAGTACTTACTTTTCTATCAACGGCTTAACTTGGCACAACAAAACTCAAAACTAAGATAAGGAGAGGTTGCTACAGTAGTAAACAACTTCCAAGACACAAATATAAAACAAAGTACTGTAGCAAAATAACACATGGGTTATCTCCCAAGAAGTTCTTTTCTTTATAGCCATTAAGATGGGCTCAGCAGTTTTAATGATGCACTCGCAAAAGATAGTATGTGAAGCAAAAGAGAGCATCAAGAGGCAAATTCAAAACACATTTAAGTCTAACATGCTTCCTATGCATAGGAATCTTGTAAATAAACAAGTTCATGAAGAGCAAAGTAACAAGCATAGGAAGATAAAACAAGTGTAGCATCAAAAATTTCAGCACATAGAGAGGCATTTTAGTAACATGAAAATTTCTACAACCATATTTTCCTCTCTCATAATAACTTCCAGTAGCAACATGAGCAAACTCAACAATATAACTATCAAATGAAACATTCTTATCATGAGTCTCATGCACAAAATTATTACTACTCCCAACATAAGCATAATCAGTTTTATTAGTTGTAGTGGGAGCAAATTCAACAAAGTAGCTATCATTATTATTCTCATCAAGTGTAGGAGGCATATCGTAATCATAATCAAATTCACTCTCCATAGTAGGTGGCACCAAAAGACCACTATCATTATAATCATCATAAATAGGAGGCAAAGTATCATCAAAGAAAATTTTCTCCTCAATGCTTGGGGGACTAAAAATATCATGAAAACCAGCTTCCCCAAGCTTAGAACTTTCTATATTATTGTCAACAATGGTGTTCAAAGCGTTCATACTAATATTACTACCAAGCATGCAAAGAAGATTTCATAGGTTTTTTAATTTTCGCATCAAACAATCCATGCTTTAAATCAGGAAATAGAATAAGAAGCTCACTCTTGTACATTATGCCAAACTAGTGTAAACAAGAAACAACAAGATGCAATTGCAGGATCTAAAGGAAATAGCTTTGAGCACACACACAACGGCGCCAGAAAAATACTTTACCTGAGACCGTAGTATGAGAGCCTTTTACCTTTCCTCCCCGGCAACGGCGCCGTAAAAGTGCTTGATGTCTACGTGAGCTTCTATTCTTGTAGACAGTGTTGGGCCTCCAAGAGCAGAGGTTTGTAGAACAGCAAGCAAGTTTCCCTTAAGTGGATACCCAAGGTTTATCGAACTCGGGGAGGAAGAGGTCAAAGATATCCCTCTCATGCAACCCCGCAACCACAAAGCAAGAAGTCTCTTGTGTCCCCAACACACCTAATAGGTGCACTAGTTCGGCGAAGAGATAGTGAAATACAGGTGGTATAAATAAGTATGAGCAAGTAGCAACGGTGCCAGTAAAAGTGCTTGGCGTGTAGTTGATGGTGGTGGTATTGCAGCAGTGAGTAACGCAAGTAAAACAAGAAACAAGCGATAGTAACTCAGCGAGTAGTAACGCAGCAAGTAGTAAACAAGCAGTAGTAACTCAGCAGTATTTAGGAACAAGGCCTAGGGATTACACTTTCACTAGTGGACACTCTCAACATTGATCACATAACGAAACGAGATAAATGCATACTCTACACTTTTGTTGGATGATGAACACATTGCGTAGGATTACACGAACCCTCAATGCCGGAGTTAACAAGCTCCACAATAATGCTCATGTTTAAGTAACCTTTAGTGTAAGATAGATCAACGCTACTAAACCAAGTACTAGCATAGCATGCACACCTGTCACCTTCATGCATATGTAGGAGGAATAGATCACATCAATATTATCATAGCAATAGTTAACTCCATAATCTACAAGAGATCATGATCATAGCATAAACCAAGTACTAACACGGTGCACGCACTGTCACCTTTGCACACATGCAGGAGGAATAAACTACTTTAATAACACATCACTAGAGTAGCACATAGATAAATTGTGATACAAAACATGTTGCAATCTTAAAGAGATATAAATAAGCACCTCACTATGCCATTCAACAGTGAATAAGTATTCTGTGAAATCTAGCCTAAGAGACCCACACGGTGCACACACTCGTCACCTTTACACACGTGGGACTAGGAGTCTCCGGAGATCACATAGGTAAAACTCACTTGACTAGCATAATGACATCTAGATTACAAGCATCATCATATGAATCTCAATCATGTAAGGCAGCTCATGAGATTATTGTATTGAACTACATAGGAGAGAGATGAACCACATAGCTACCGGTACATGCCCCGAGCCTCGATGGAGAACTACTCCTCCTCATGGGAGCAGCATCGGTGATGAAGATGGCGGTGGAGATGGCAGCGGTGTCGATGGAGAAGCCTTCCGGGGCACTTCCCGCTCCGGCGAGGGTGCCGGAACAGAGATCCTGTCCCCGGATCTTGGCTTCGCGATGGCGGCGGCTCGGCGGGTTTCGTGGGTTTCGTCAATTGGTATCGGGTTTTCCGATCCGGGGGCTTTTTATAGGCGGAGAGGCGGCGCAGGAAGGTCGAAGGGGGGTCCACACCCTAGGGGGGCGCCCCTCCCCCTTGGCCGCGCCGGGCTAGGGTTTGGTGGCCCTGTGCCTCTTCTCTGGCGGTTCTCGTGTGTTCTGGAGGCTTCCGGGTAAAATAGGAACTCGGGCGTTGATTTCGTCCGATTCCGAGAATATTTCGTTACTAGGATTTCTGAAACCAAAAACAGCAGTAAACAGGAACTGGCACTTCGGCATCTTGTTAATAGGTTAGTTCCAGAAAATGCACGAATATGACATAAAGTGTGCATAAAACATGTAGATAACATCAATAATGTGGCATGGAACACAAGAAATTATCGATACGTTGGAGACGTATCAGCCACCATACGCAACGTTTTGGCCGTTTTCGTCGGGCTAGGTGGCCTCAAAAACGAGAAAAAAAAACGTTTTGACATGCACAACGGACAGACCCAAAATCGTCGGCCATGGTACACCAGCAACCACGGCGCGACTTCAACTTCGTCGGCCATGGCAACTTTTCTTGTAGTGATCATCCACACTATACATCAAATCCTTTGTTACAGCAAGCCGGTGAGATTGACAACCTCACTGTTTCGTTGGGGCAAAGTACTTTGGTTGTGTTGTGCAGGTTCCACGTTGGCGCCGGAATCCCTGGTGTTGCGCCGCACTACATCCCGC
The DNA here is from genome assembly GCF_022539505.1 of Lolium rigidum. Taxonomy (NCBI): domain Eukaryota; kingdom Viridiplantae; phylum Streptophyta; class Magnoliopsida; order Poales; family Poaceae; genus Lolium; species Lolium rigidum. The sequence continues at coordinate 207,699,734 of NC_061508.1, forward strand.
CGCCATCAACCTTCAACGTGCTTCTTGGCTCCTCCTGGTTCGATAAACCTTGGTTTCTTTCTGAGGGAAAACTTGCTACTGTATTCATCACACCTTCCTCTTGGGGTTCCCAACGGACGTGTCGACTGCACGCATCAGGAAGCAAGTATGTCGGGCCTACACCTCGCCAGAGATTGCAACTTTCGCAAGCAGCTTGGGCCAGCTTCTGCATCAGCTAGAGTGGAAACCTAGACTATTAATAGAAGGGAACCATTTCCCTAATCCTAGCACCTAAGTAGTTAGAATTCTATAGCAAGCCAAGTATCACTAGAGCTAGTGTTAGCAATAAGATAGGCTACGAGTTGTTCTTTTGGAGCTTTATTTGAAGTTTTACCTCGCTCTAAAGTAGGAGGCTATGTTGATCTTCTATAAACAGTTCGTGTATCCTTCTATAGACATGCCTTGGACTCGCATATGTTTCTGTTGTACCACTCCGAGGGATGTAATATGAGTAGAACGGTGTTTCACTTTTGTTATGTCAACGGCTTGCGTACTACACCATGCAGTGGTATGCTGGATCGCCGCAGCTGGTATCAGAGCAAATGCTTTGACCCTAATATTAAAACTCTTTAAAGGAGACCTATAGGTTTGGTAGTGTCTATATGAAGTTGTTTAGCCAAACCAACTATTCTTTTAACTTGATATGGATATTCACTTGAGAATAATCCTGACACACTTGAGTCAATCTTTCTTATCTATCATTCTTAAGTACAGTTGATGAGTTATCTTGCTTCATTCCAAATTAGTAGAACACCATTGGATCTTAAGATAATGGGTGGTAGTAGACCACAGTTGGTATACAATACATGGTAGTCCAAAGAGAGGATACAACAATAAGGAAGATATACTATTGGAAGAAGTATACCAATGCAAGTTATGGTTAAGTAAGAGTCATTTAAAATGCGAAATGACTAATATTAAGTAAAGGAGATAAGTTATATGAGGTAGTATATACCTATGATGAGTCAATCATGGGAGGTAAGGAAGAGTGATAGGAGTCATATAAGTCTACTTTTTCATGGAAGAGTTGGTAATCATATATGATTTACTTGAGAGTCATGATGTTATGGAGTAGAACATCATAAGTCAGTTAACAAGAGTATGACGAGGAGTAATATTTTAAAAGATAGTTCAATAATTCAGACCTCAAAACTCTAACAAATGTGCCAAGCATATCTGAACCATAGTCCATAGTCCGAAGAAAGCCTTACTAGAGCATATTTTAGAACAGAAATCTTAGAGTTATATGAGCTATGCTTTAACAAGCATGTGTTTAGAGTAGCCATGTTATGGTCTCGAGAGATCATGTAAGGTTAGTTTTCAATTGAATGGAAGATAAGATTAGTAATTCCCAAGAAAATTAGGTCAACCATAACAAATTTAGACAAATTTGTTCTAGTTTATCCGATCGCAAATGAGCAATTAGGGTTAAAGGTTGAGACAAATAATAGTAATCCATATATACGTGCTAAGTATCACAACATAACCCTATATTATGTTGTGTTATATACTACACATCTGAGCCTGATGTTTAGGGATGTTTTACCCAATTACTATATTCGGGCATATAAGGATGTGTATTATAAGCACAAAGCCGAATCTTCTTGGATTTTATTGGATTTTCATTGATTGACTAGATCCATACATGAAGTTTGACTTTGATATGCAAATGCATGTTGCAATATCAAGTTCTTACTTGATGTTATAGATCTAGAGGGTAAAGGTATCCGTGTGAGGAAGTGAAAAATTCTGAAGATTTTGATGAAAAGATGAAGGCTCACTAGAAGAAGGAAGTAAAATGTGGGAAGCAACCACAATACTTTGAAGGAAGGACTAATCAAAACTCACTTTTATCCTCAATCATGGAGTACTTCAACATGGAAGGCCCATGAAAGTGAGAAAATTGTGAATATGGAGTAGTAGAAGTGGATCCATATCCATTACGGAAGAGGGAATGCAAGTGAAGTCACTTATGATACTACTTTGATAGTGTCAACGAGTGGTTTCTTGCAAACCAAACCACGAAAGAAGGAAAATGGACAAGTAAAGCCTCGAGCTGATATAATAAGACCTTAATTGATGGAAGATAATCATGAAGAGAAAGCACTTGAAGTGAGGTAGATGTTGATTAGAACCATAAAAGAGTTCACATCTAGTATCAGATAAACCACAACGGGTACTAGATAGTCCGCAACTGGTGAATTGATAACAAGAAATTGTTATCAAACAAAACCATACCATTCAAAGAGTTGTGTTATATAAACAATTAGTTGGAGGATTCACATCGGATATCCACAATTGTGTCGATACACCACAAGAATTCTTCGCGAGACTCTAGAAAAGTACAAACTATAAGCCAGACCAAGACCAATTCTCTAACCTTGGAGTCTAATGATTAGAAGAAAGGGAGCTGGAAGACCATTAGTAAACTCCAAGGGGGAGATGAAGGCTGAATGAGAAGTATTAAGATATGATATTTGAAGTATGATAGACAAAGAAGAAGGTCTGAACTGAGAAGAAGTCCGATCTTATTTTCATAAGGTTATCGGGAAGCACCCATATAATAGTACTCTCAGGAGGATGTCAGACCAGAAGCCAAGGTTCATATCTCGAAGAAGTAAGGGTTAGACCCTAACTTGAGCGGGCAATTGAGAATTACTCATAAGTAAAAGAGCTCAAGCAAGTCTAAGATAATGAAGTTGGATGAAGTAGATGTCGGAGAATAATCAAAGCTTAAGAAGGCTAAAGACCGAAGGAGTTTCACCATACCAAAACTAATGATTATTAGAAAGATTCCTTTCATGAAATCCAAAGAAACCAAAAGGAGGATAATTAATATAAACTAGAAGCCATGATTGGATGGACTAAGTGAGTCAAATCCATTCGTAGGAATAAACCACCAGGACCATGCCTGTTGTAAATACCTTGCTAAGTACCATTACTATAGTTATGGTAGTAAGGGAAAACAAAACCATAACTTAAACAACCCTTTTAGAACCAAGCTTTTGATATCCAGACAGGAAAAGGTCACCCCAACTATTAGCATAGTCCATAATCACAAGAAGATGTCCTAATCCAAGGATCTTTGAAGAGCAAAATAATAAGCTTAGAGTGTTGGAAGAAATCATAGAATTGAAGATAGTAATAACGGTTCAATGTCAGACACCAGAAGACTCCGGGAAGAATAAGAACAAGGGATATATCCAATTATATCTAATGAGATCACCACGGAGTTTGAAAGAGATAGTGATCTGTTCAAGTCAGTTCCACATTCCGAAATGTGAGAGCGTTCAAACTTCGGGATGAAGTTCGGTTTAAGCGGGAGATCGTTGTAATATCCCGGAGTTTTGAGGCTACAAAATGAGAGAACAACAGAGTATGCATTGCATTCATGCATAGAAAATCCGGGAAATTTTTGCGCTTTCAAATAAAAATTGTCCCAATAACTGAATTTTCACTTGACTTGCTGGAATTGAAGTAGATCATCAAGTCAAGCGCTATAAACTTCATTGTGATCTTCGCTAAAACCTTGTTTTGGGTAGAGATGATTTGATCTATGGGTTGGATCAAATGGGATTAGTTTTACTATAACAACACCTTAAGTGAGGATCACATACCAAATCCTATAAAGGATCAGAACATGGTATTCTTTACAACAACAAATTCTTTAAAAATCAAACCCTAACTTATTAGCACTTAAAAGTTAGCAACTACGTTTGTGTGTAATTTAATTCACTTATAAACTTATTACCAAATAAGGACCACCTCATGGATCATAAGGGAACGATGAACATGTATCTTGCGATGACCCCTGATGGCAGGATGGCCTGGTTCACTACCTTCCTGATGAAGTATTACCTCTGAGGAGCCCGAGCATTGGATCATTGTTGTCATGTTTGTTCTGCTGCTGATGATGAACATCGCATTCATGATGTATATTTTGGGAGTAGCTAGCTTTGATTTGAATTGATGGCAAGTCTGTATATTTTGAGAGGTGATATTTATGTAACTCCCTCAGTTGATGAATTTATGTTGCATCATGAGTTGTTGTTCGTGAATGATCCATTGCTTGAACTATTATCCATATGCTAGCCTTGCTGATTATGTGATCTATGGTTGTTGTCCTGTCATTTCCATTTGCGTCGAACACCTTGTGGACATATATAGTGAACTGTGTAAGCTCACTAGGAAGGGTAGGAGGTGATCGTATTGGACAAACATGATGTAGCCAAACAACCGTGATATTTGTTGAAACGTTGATTTCTGGGCAAGCAAACATCGGGAACTTTGCTTCACAACTGATGCGGAGTAGGAATTATTTGCAACCAAACAAGTTACGAAATGTGGATTAGAGATTGCATTACCTTAGAAAACAACCACATGTAATTTTTTTTTCTATAATTCTATCGAAAGCCTTAACATGAAAATCCCACCGTGCAACAACATAGAAAATTACTTATTAAGAATGATCAAACATTAGTGATGTCATTTTCAATTCAAAAGATGAAATATTAGATTGCACTTCATCACCAAGACAAACATGAAGCAACTTCTTCTTTATTAGGATGAAAAATCGGGCCTGTGTGTCAATAGGATAAAAATAGCGTGCTAATGCTTTGGCGGTTTAGCATCATATAACATGCTATTTGTAAATAACACCATAGATAGCAAAATTATTTAAAATTACTGTGGACTCTTCAGATATGCTATAATGCGTTATTACTGTCGAAATAGCACAATTTTTTTTCCATGATCAAATGTAAAAGGAGAATGAAACAGGAAGTGCAGAGTGCTAATGTTAGAGACTACAATTTGAAAATTATACACTAACTTTCACACTTCAGTATGAGTTTAAAGTTTATATAGGGTTTTACTCCCTGAAAAATCTTTTTTTTGCCTCCCGAGCTCGCTCCACTGCTTCCTTTGTATTTTAAAGTTTTCAAAAATCATATTTATAAGTTTTTTAAAATTCTGATTTTTTGGCTTTTTTCAGTCAATGATATATCGTGCAACCCCATAAAAAAAGATATATCCTAGAAGCATGTGAATTTTAATGTGAAATTATTATTATTATGGGCAACACAAAATATAAAAAACTGATACTTTTTGGATATTTGGAAATCTGCACTATTCAATCTACCCGGATCCACAACTTTAGTATAATTTTTGTTTAGCTTAAAATAGGAATGATATAAAACTAACATTTTGTACTTGTCATTGCCTACATCCCCATTTTTTCAGATTTTTATAAATATGTAAGGTACTATTTTCGATTCTTTAAACTCAGTGTTGCTGGGGAGCACAAAATCTCCACTCGTTTACTCCAGGAAAAACAACTTCGATTCTGATTCGGTCGGTTCGATGGTTTCTCGCGTCAATATTGCCCGACGCCGGTTGTGAAACACGCACCAACCCAAAGCCAATCATTCCGAACGCGAAACGCAACTCGTCTTGTACCTCTCCACAATCCCCAAATTTCCAAATACCTAACCCTAACCCAAGAGGCCAAGAGCCGCCGGAGCAACCGCCGCCGCGATGCTCCGCTCCCCCGGCCACTCCCCTCGCAACCTCTCCCCCTCCACCTCCCCGGCCCCCTCCACTCCTCGACCCGCCTCCCCCACCCCGTCGTCCGCCTCCGCCTCAGCGTCCACCCTCGCCACCACCTCCTCCTCCAAGCGCCGCCGCCCGGAGGTGCTGGACGAGGACACCTACGTCGTCGCCATCGAGCGCATCATCGAGCGCGACTTCTTCCCGGACCTGCCCCGCCTGCGCGACCGCCTCGACTGGCTCCAGGCCGTGCGCTCCCGGGACCCGCTCCTCCTCCGCGACGCGCAGCTCAAGATCCTCGACCGCCGCCGCCGCCTCCAGCGCAGCGGGCCGCTCCCCACGCCCACGCCCGCCACCTCCACCGCGCTCCGCTCCCCGTCCTTCCTCGCGACCCCCTCCGCCGCCCCCTCCGCCGCCGGCGGCCCCGAGGTGGAGGAGGAGGACGAGGACGTCTCCGCCGCGCTCTCGCTCGACGGCTTCTTCCGCCGCTACACCAGCGAGGACAACGAGTCCTTCTCGCGCATCCTCGAGAAGGTCAACCACCGCCGCCGCGAGCGCTACGCCCACCTCCTGGAGCCCGGCCAGGAGGCGGAAAAGCAGCTGCTGGAGGATGCCAAGCGCGACAGGATAACTGATGGGTATGGTACGTCAGGGCAGCCGCCGAGCACCTTGGAGGGCGCCAAGTTTACCGCCAAGAACCTGCTCATGTACCACCCGGCTGACCGAGGTGAGGCGCCGCTCACGGACGAGGAGCTCGCCGTGCGGCTAAAGGGGCTCACCAAGGAGATTGACAAGTCCAACACCAGGCTGCATGGGAAGGCTCTGGCTGAGGATGGGAGGCCCAAGGAGGAGGAGGCGGCCGCCATACTGTATGCTCTGGTTGCAGGCTCCACTCCTGGAGGAATTGCCTACAATGATCCTGACAAAGGGAAGAAGTACGATTTGGAGGATCTAAGGAAGACGCCAAACCCGTTCTACATCGAGTCGGGGAAGAAGGCAGACAACGGGTACAGCTTTGTGAAAACACCGTCGCCAGCACCCGGCGTGGACGAGTCCCCGTTCATGACGTGGGGTGAGATTGATGGAACGCCGCTGAGGTTGGATCCTGACGAGACACCAGGGGGTAGTGAGAGGTCACATTTCAAGATCCCACCTCCACCTGTTCGAGATGTCAAGGCGCATGTCCTGTCCAGGGATGCTGCAAAGAGGATAAAGGCACGGACGAATATGTTCCACAAGCCACCGCTACCATCCCCTGCGAGGGGAGGCAGTGCCAGCCCCAGGACCCTTTCTCCTGCAGCGCAGAAGTTTGTGAGAAATGCCATCGCCAAGTCTACACGAACCATCGATGAGTCCCTCCGTGCAAGTTACAGAGGGTCAACCCCACCTGCAAGCACTCCGAAGACGAGGTTTTCAACTGACCCAGGCCTGGGATCACGATCTCCTTCGGCGAGGAAGGGTTCCACCCCTCCCTGGTGATTTCAGTAAACCTCAATGTGTTATGTATATCCATTTTTTTCATAAAATGGATACATGTTCTTGCCTGTATTGTCTCAATCTCAATTTATATAACAACAAGAGGAAGCTAGTTCTTAACCATGGAGTTGAATCTCAAAACTTCCTCGAGGTAACTCATATATGTATAAACTATTCTTGCATGCCAGACTCCCAACTGTTTTGTGATTTTGCAATGGTCTTACTAAATTATACCTTGATACCAAATTTCCTACTACTATATGGACAGATAGTTTAGAAAATCTAGGCTAAATGCTTTTGTTCCGTACTGGAATACTGGAAACCCTTAATGAATATATCACGGCCACAGTGTAGTGGAGTTGCCCCACTTATCTTCTTCCATGTCTGCACGATGTAAGATGGCTTGTTTTGGGTTTCTTACTAAATTATACCTTGATACCAAATTTCCTACTACTATATGGACAGATAGTTTAGAAAATCTAGGCTAAATGCTTTTGTTCCGTACTGGAATACTGGAAACCCTTAATGAATATATCACGGCCACAGTGTAGTGGAGTTGCCTCACTTATCTTCTTCCATGTCTGCACGATGTAAGATGGCTTGTTTTGGGTTTCTTAAGTAATACTGTGTCTCAACTCTGAATTGTCAATCCCTAAGAGTGAAATGCTAATCAGCTAATGATTATCCAGTTACTAAACGCTGAAGTAATTGAGGTGTTATTTCAGTCATATGCTAGTGAGGTTATCATATCCCTGTGTTTTACTGATCACTTCAGTTTCTTCCCTGAAGGCGCTCATAGTGTAATTATATGCCCATTTTGAGCCTTATTTGTATCAGGTCAATATTAGAAGAAGTAAAAGTGGTAGTGTTTTGCCTAGTTATTTGTTGATTCACCGACTTGCTCTTTGAGGTGGGTTATTCGGGTATGGAAGAAACCAACTAAAAACTATTTCAAATAGTAGAGCCCAGTATAAACTTATCATCCTCTAGGTCTTACTTGTTTTAAACCAGTTTTTTAGAGAAGGCCATAGCTCACCTTGTATCCAAAGCTTGAATAACTATATCTGGCTCAGCCGGATCGGATGTTTTTTATCCTGAACGCCCTGTTAAGGCTTAACTCTCGACAAAAATTTGACATGTAGTTTAAAACTTACGGTTGGTACATAACTTGACTAAAAGTTTATAATTCTCAATGCTTTGCATAATTGCTACTTAACTCCTGGTTCTTAGAGATGGGCGCAGAAAGAATTGAGTGCAGTTAGTATGCTCAATCTTCAAACAGTTACGTGAATTTTTATTTCCATACTTGGCAAATAGAAAAGGGTATGTTCTGGGCTGGAATACTAGAAACCTATTACGGTCACTGTAGTTGAGTTAATTATCCTCATCCACGTGTGCAAGATGAAAGATGGCTTGTTCTGGGTTTTGTTTGCTTGTCACGTCTTAGCAATTAGGATAGATCATATCAAAATTAAGGAAATGCCAGTTATTTAATGCAAGTGTTGGTAGTTGCCAAGGTTCAAGAAAGCGTTAAGCGTAATCGGTGCGGTGGCCTTCCTGTTAGCGCTTCAGCGTGCATAAGTGGCGCCTCCGAAGCACCGATACTTCAAAGTCTGCCGTGTCCGCGTATAATACTCCGCCGATACTCCGATACCCCGATACACGGGCGATACACGTATCCCAGGAGTATCGACTTTTCCGATTTTAAAAAGAAAGAAAAAAAATACCGATACACCACCGATACACCGCCGATACATCATCGACACATCTAGGACACTGGAACATGGGAAACCCCAATCAAAGCCCACTAGTGACCCTAATAGCCAGTGCACTATCTATCTATTTGCTTGATTAACCATGTAAGTGGTTTGGATTGAGACCACTTCAATTTCTTTCCCAAATGTGTTCATAGTGTAATTATATGCCCATTTTGAGCCTCATCTGTTCCAGGCCCACATATATATTAGGAGTAAAAGTGGTAGTGTTTGGCCTAGTTATGCTTTGATTCACAGGCTTGCTGTTTGAGCTGCTTGTTTGGGCATGAAAGAAACTAACTGAAAATAATTTCAGATAGATATGTTGATCTAGAATCTGCGTATTTCAATTCACACAGTAGATCCCATTATGTACAAATTTATCATCCTCTAGGCCTTTCCTGTTTTAGATCATTTTTAGAAAAGGCCATGGCCCAGCCTTGTATCCATCAGGATAACTCTGTTAATTAGCTCTTTCCTTGTAGCCCAGGCTGGTTATGTCAATCCAGATATTTTCTTTGGTGCCACTGTTGATTTTCTGGGCGAACAAAAGGAAGGTAGCTGATAGTACCGATGTGTCCTTTTCATTTTTTTATTGTGGTATGTTACTGGATGAATATAATTGAAATGGTCCCAACTTAGTTAAGTTAACTATATTTGCTTAGCTGGATCCGTGTTAAGGATTAATGCTCAACCAAATGGGGTTTTGAGGTTGGACATCATGGCATCAAAATTTGACATGTAGTTCACAATTTCTGCTGCTACATAATGTGTCTTACAATTTATAATCCTTAATGCTTTCTTTAGCAGGCCATGCATAATTGCTACTCACCTTCTTAGAAATCTGCGCAGAAAGATATTAAGTGTATTATCAGATTTATACAATGCTTAATCTTGAAAAGAAAGATATGCACATTGAAGCAGGATTCTGAAATGTTCAGATGTAGCAATACAGTTTTTGAGAGAAAGCCGGCACATCAGTTATTGCGAAAATCCACCATCTCCTAGGCTGAGCTGGTTTGGTGTGTCTATGGTAACTTCGTTTGGGCACGTATAGTCGGTGCAGCGACTGAAATCTTGTGCAAAAGAAGCTATTAGAGTCAACAAGTTTGTGTGTAGAGTCAGAATGTATAAGAAGCAGGCAAATATCTGTGAACTAGGGAGTTCTGGTTCCAACAGCCTTTTGCTGCCATACAGGTTTTCTGTTAGGATTTTGTATCTGAACCGAATATATGTTCTTGAGGAAGTGCTAATCCAAAATCCGATATAAGTGCTGTAGTCTGTCCGACCCTGCACTCCGCTTGAACAAAAAGAATTTTCTTTGCAGCATATGCATCTACTTTTTTTTTTTTTGAGAAATCATATGCATCTACTTGTAGTGGCTGGTTTTCAGGTTCGGTTACAGGGCCAGAACAGCGTTGATGGCGGACAACTTATTCATTTCCTTCTACCTTTTCTTCACCGAATTTTGCATAGACAGTCTGATTCCATTTCCATGGGTCATATATACTCATATCTGTTGAGTTGGATTTGTCCTAATTCTGGAAAGAATGAAGCTCTGATCAGTCATGAAGCTGTTATTATGTTCCTCTAGGATGCAAATGGTTCCCACAGGTACCGACATCCGTCTCTCTGAACTTTGAAGCATGGTCGCCGTTAACTTACTTCAAATAAATAGCGACGCCGATGAGACTGATCCCCTGATTGGTGTCTTAAGCATGATCCTCATTAGATTATTTCAAATGAATAGGCAGGGCCTCTCTTGAGGCCTCGTTTGACTGCTCATGTGTTCCACCCTCAACAAGCGGTTTGGGGATGGGAGGATATCTCCGGCGTATCCATATTGTACTCACTATCATAGCATACACAATCAGATTTTTATATCACATAGTACTAAATAAGTTTTTTAATCATTTCTCCCACTATGACCGACTAGAATCTTAGTTTTGCCATTTGTCCAAATATTGCTACTGCTCCGTCATAACACTTCCCGGTTTATCATTCCATCATCTCTCCACCGTTACTACTATATAACCACTTTTGCCATCTGAAGAGTGACCGAGGGTAGTGAAGCACATTTAATATGTCATACATGCAACAGTTTAATATTTAGAATTACCAACAAAGAGCTAGACAATGTTCTTTCTACAAAGGCTAGGCAAATGACCACAAATTTCATCAGTTGGTCTAACAACTATTGTTGTTGGTGTATGAGTTGAATTAGCCGGAATTTGAGAAGTGTCAGTCAGTGTAATATCCCAGGTAATGGGGTTACAAAAACAGAGGAAATAGATGTGTGCATTGCATTCATGTATAGAAAATCTGGGGAATTTTCGCGCTTTAAAGTAAAACAGTCACAGTAACTGAAGTTTCACTTGATCTTGGTGGAATTGAAGTAGCTCATCAAGTCCAGCGCTATAAACCTCAAAGTGACTTTGTTAAAACCTTGTTTTGGGTAGAGATGCTTTGATCTAAGGGGTTAGATCAAACGGAATTAATAATCAACACAACAATACTTTACACAATGATCTATTGCTTGATCTTATAAAAGATTATAATATGGTAATCCTTGTCATAACATATGAACACCAATTCAATTGCAAATCAAGTAACAATAAAATGGAGAAAACATTCTTGACTTATCTTTTCCATGTCTTAAACTAATCCTTGATCCTACCATGAACCCTATGATATTCATTCTACTTTAATCCTGGAAACAAGACAAGGAGATCCAACTAAGGAATATAAATCTTCTCTATTCCAAATTATTATACATCAAACCTAGAGAGGTGAGAGTCCTATTTTATTGAGGGAAGCAATGACAAACTCTTGAGGCAAACCTTGGATATAAATATCCATATGATCACAACATTATCTTCAAGAGGAACCCTAGGAGTATTATTCAAGTCA
>NC_061508.1:207711559-207725816 GCF_022539505.1 Lolium rigidum
ATGATCCTCAGATATATACGAAACTTTCATTCAATTTGAGCATTTTCATTTGAGCAAGTCTGGTGGCCTAATAAAATCCATCTTTACGGACTGTGCTGTTTTGACAGATTCTGTCTTTTATTTCGCATTGCCTCTTTTGCTATGTTGGATGAATTTCTTTGATCCATTAATGTCCAGTAGCTTTATGCAATGTCCAGAAGTGTTAATAATGATTGTGTCACCTCTGAATATGTGAATTTTTATTATGCACTAACCCTCTAATGAGTTGTTTCGAGTTTGGTGTGGAGGAAGTTTTCAAGGATCAAGAGAGGAGTATGATGCAATATGATCAAGGAGAGTGAAAGCTCTAAGCTTGGGGATGCCCCGGTGGTTCACCCATGCATATTCTAAGAAGACTCAAGCGTCTAAGCTTGGGGATGCCCAAGGCATCCCCTTCTTCATCGACAACATTATCGAGTTCCTCCCCTGAAACTATATTTTTATTCCGTCACATCTTATGCACTTTGCTTGGAGCGTCGGTTTATTTTTGTTTTTGTTTTGTTTGAATAAAATAGATCCTAGCATTCACTTTGTGGGAGAGAGACACGCTCCGCTGTAGCATATGGACAAGTATGTCCTTAGGCTCTACTCATAGTATTCATGGCGAAGTTTCTTCTTCGTTAAATTGTTATATGGTTGGAATTGGAAAATGCTACATGTAGTAATTCTAAAATGTCTTGGATAATTTGATACTTGGCAATTGTTGTGCTCATGTTTAAGCTCTTGCATCATATACTTTGCACCCATTAATGAAGAAATACTTAGAGCTTGCTAATTTGGTTTGCATATTTGGTTTCTCTAGAGTCTAGATAACATCTAGTATTGAGTTTTGAACAACAAGGAAGACGGTGTAGAATCTTATAATGTTTACAATATGTCTTTTATGTGAGTTTTGTCTGTACCGTTCATCCTTGTGTTTGTTTCAAATAACCTTGCTAGCCTAAACCTTGTATCGAGAGGGAATACTTCTCATGCATCCAAAATCCTTGAGCCAACCACTATGCCATTTGTGTCCACCATACCTACCTACTACATGGTATTTATCCGCCATTCCAAAGTAAATTGCTTGAGTGCTACCTTTAAAATTCCATCATTCACCTTTGCAATATATATCTCATGGGACAAATAGCTTAAAAACTATTGTGGTATTGAATATGTACTTATGCACTTTATCTCTTATTAAGTTGCTTGTTGTGCGATAACCATGCTTCGGGGACGCCATCAACTATTCCTTGTTGAATATCATGTGAGTTGCTATGCATGTCCGTCTTGTCCGAAGTAAGAGAGATCTACCACCTTAATGGTTGGAGCATGCATATTGTTAGAGAAGAACATTGGGCCGCTAACTAAAGCCATGATTCATGGTGGAAGTTTCAGTTTTGGACATATATCCTCAATCTCATATGAGAATAATAATTGTTGTCACATGCTTATGCATTAAAGAGGAGTCCATTATCTCGTTGTCCATGTTGTCCCGGTATGGATGTCTAAGTTGAGAATAATCAAAAGCGAGAAATCCAAAATGCGAGCTTTCTCCTTAGACCTTTGTACAAGCGGCATGGAGGTACCCCATTGTGACACTTGGTTAAAACATGTGCATTGCAAAGATCCGGTAGTCCAAGCTAATTAGGACAAGGTGCGGGCACTATTAGTATACTATGCATGAGGCTTGCAACTTGTAAGATATAATTTTCATAACTCATATGCTTTATTACTACCGTTGACAAAATTGTTTCATGTTTTCAAAATAAAAGCTCTAGCACAAATATAGCAATCGATGCTTTCCTCTTTGAAGGACCATTCTTTTACTTTTATGTTGAGTCAGTTCACCTATCTCTCTCCACCTCAAGAAGCAAACACTTGTGTGAACTGTGCATTGATTCCTACATACTTGCATATTGTACTTGTTATATTACTCTATGTTGACAATTATCCATTAGATATACATGTTACAAGTTGAAAGCAACCGCTGAAACTTAATCTTCCTTTGTGTTGCTTCAATACCTTTACTTTGATTTATTGCTTTATGAGTTAACTCTTATGCAAGACTTATTGATGCTTGTCTTGAAGTACTATTCATGAAAAGTCTTTGCTTTATGATTCACCTGTTTACTCATGTCATTACCATTGTTTTGATCGCTGCATTCACTACATATGTTTACAAATAGTATGATCAAGATTATGATGGCATGTCACTTCAGAAATTATCTTTATTATTGTTTTACCTGCTCGGGACGAGCAGAACTAAGCTTCGGATGCTTGATACGTCTCCGACGTATCGATAATTTCTTATGTTCTATGCCATATTATTGATGATACCTACATGTTTTATGCACACTTTATGTCATATTCGTGCATTTTCTGGAACTAACCTATTAACAAGATGCCGAAGTGCCGATTGTCTGTTTTCTCGCTGTTTTTGGTTTCAGAAATCCTAGTAACGAAATATTCTCGGAATTGGACGAAACAAAGACCCAGGGGCCTATTTCGCCACGAACCTTCCGGAAGACCGAAGAGCATACGAAGTGGGGCCACGAGGTGGCCAAACCACATGGCGGCGCGGCCAAGGGGCCCGCGCCGCCGCTGTGGTGTGGGCCCTCGTCGCCCCCGACTCGCCTCTTCCGCCTACTTAAAGCCTCCGTCGCGAAACCCCGATGCGAAAAACCACGATACGGAAAACCCATGCGAGACGCCGCCGCCGATCCCATCTCGGGGATTCTGGAGATCTCCTCCGGCACCTCGCCGGAGAGGGGATTCATCTCCCGGAGGACTCTACACCGCCATGGTCGCCTCCGGAGTGATGAGTGAGTAGTTCACCCCTCGGACTATGGGTCCATAGCAGTAGCTAGATGGTTGTCTTCTCCTCATTGTGCTTCATTGTTGGATCTTGTGAGCTGCCTAACATGATCAAGATCATCTATCCGTAATACTCTATGTTGTGTTTGTCGGGATCCGATGGATAGAGAATACCATGTTATGTTAATTATCAAGTTATTACATATGTGTTGTTTATGATCTTGCATGCTCTCCGTTATTAGTAGAGGCTCGGCCAAGTTTTTGCTCTTAACTCCAAGAGGGAGTATTTATGCTCGATAGTGGGTTCATGCCTGCATTGACACCGGGACGAGTGACGGAAAGTTCTAAGGTTGTGTTGTGATGTTGCCACTAGGGATAAAACATTGGCGCTATGTCCGAGGATGTAGTTGTTGATTACATTACGCACCATACTTAATGCAATTGTCCGTTGCTTTGCAACTTAATACTGGAAGGGGTTCGGACGATAACTCCGAAGGTGGACTTTTTAGGCATAGATGCGATTGGATGGCGGTCTATGTACTTTGTCGTAATGCCCAATTAAATCTCACTATACTTATCATGACATGTATGTGCATTGTTATGCCCTCTCTATTTGTCAATTGCCCGATTGTGATTTGTTCACCCAACATGCTTTTATCTTATGGGAGAGACACCTCTAGTGAACTGTGGACCCCGGTCCATTCTTTAACACTCGAAATACAAATCTGCTCAGCAATACTTGTTTTTACTATTTTCTCTGCAAACAATCATCTTCCACACAATACGGTTAATCCTTTGTTACAGCAAGCCGGTGAGATTGACAACCTCATCTGTTTCGTTGGGGCAAAGTACTTTGGTTGTGTTGTGCGGGTTCCACGTTGGCGCCGAATCTCCGGTGTTGCGCCGCACTACATCCCGCCGCCATCAACCTTCAACGTGCTTCTTGGCTCCTCCTGGTTCGATAAACCTTGGTTTCTTTCTGAGGGAAAACTTGCTGCTGTGCGCATCATACCTTCCTCTTGGGGTTGCCCAACGAACGTGTGAAATACACGCCATCATGGAGTATATCTTGAATATTTTGCTGCTGTAGGTAACATGTTTAGTGAGCTTGCATGCTTGTTCTAAGTGGTAGAAACTAGTTTTGATGCATGATTAGTACTCTAGCAAGTTCCTATGGTAGTTTACCTCAATTATATGTCACCAAATCAAATTTTATAGTGTTTGTTGAAAAATTTCAGAAAAGGGGGATGGACAACTTTAACTTTGGAGAAGTGTTCCAAGGAGAGACAACAAGCACGGGGAGGCCCTCTAGGTCATCCACCCGATTCAGGCCATCCTATAATGAGGACCTCATCGCACCAAGCTTCGCACCCGAAGAGGACAATGGAGTCCCTAATGCTGCATCCTTCCCATGTTATGACTTTTTGAGAAATGCAGGGTTGTTGGATGATTTCTTGACCCTCGTCGGTAAGGCAGGTTGAAACACCTACGTGGGAGATGAGAGTGAGCAATACTATACGCTCACTAAAATCTTTGTGGAGAGCTTCAAATTCAACAATAAGCACTTTCGCCCGACCTTAGAATTTAAGATCTATGGTAAGCCTATTACTATGAAGTTAGAGAATTTTTGTGCTGCATTGGGTATTGTCCCTGTAGGTACATCGAGGAAGATCGAGGACAACCCCAAGGAATTGCTGGAGCTCTATCGAGGGATCACCAATGATGATTGTCGCACCATTCAGCGTGGCAAGATAAGAAACATTCAACTCCCCGCCATTAAGTATTTCGCTTATTACATTGGTACTAGCATTCTTGGTAGGGAGAACACTAGTAACATATCTAGCTATCACCTTGGTTTCTTAATTGCTGCACTCACTCGGGGACACGCCTTATCATCTTGGTGCTCTTGTTGCTCGCCGCTTGTCTAACAAGGGGCCTATATTTGGAGGAATTATTGCTTCGCGCGTTTTAGCATATTTAGAGCTTCCTCTTGACCCTAATGATGTAAAAATAGCTCCTATGAGGCTCGATATTGCTGCTTGTGAAGAGTCATCAATTTGTTACAACCGACTCTAGTTTAGATAAGATTGTCTATAGAATATTGTTTGCCGACGGGGAAGAGAGGGAAATCCTTTTGCCGCAGACCAGATTTGTTCGGTATTGACAGGAAACCATGGTCGCGCACTAAGGAGGAGGTGGATGAGCAATTGAAGATACAAGGCTTCCACCAGCGAGCATGACTCCGAGGACGCCGAGCCCTCCTACGACTACACCGTCACGTATCCGGGTGCTTCTTCTAGCACATACCCGGAATATGATCCATCTTCGTACTACGGAGGTGCTTCTTCATGGGCACCATGGGATTGAACTCCACTTAGGCCAAAAGCCTAAGCTTGGGGGAGGTATACCGGCATCACTCATTCTTTGCATATTATGGTTGCTTGGATACTTGTATATACTTGTTTAGTTTCTTTGAGTGGTTTTCTAATGAGAGGAAGATGATATTTGGGGAAGTGCTTGCACGAAACAGATTCTGGACTGTTACTAAAAAATTCGTGCGCACAGCTCGAACGTTATTTTGAGCTGCCGGTTTTGTGCATGTTCCCCGGGTTGTTATCTAACTTTCATTAGTTGAACACTTTTCGAGCTGAGCAGCTTAAGAATTTCTTTAAAATCGATTCATTAGTACTGCTTGTCAAGTTTTGGCAGATTTCGCCATCTTGCTTTTCTGTGTTTCTTTTAGTTTTCCTTTTCTTGTTCTTGCTTTGTTTCTTTCCTAAAACACAAAAAGACCAAAAATATTTCTGTTGTTTCTCTTCACCATTTGTTTATTTTGGTTTCTTGCATTTGTTTCGCTTTATTTGCTATTGCTAGTTTGCTATAAGAAAACCCAAAAAGATTTTGCTTTGTTCGCTTGCTTCTTTTTATTCTTATTCTCAAATTCGAAAACACCAAAAATATTTGCTGTTCTTCTTTGGTTTTGTAAAGTTCATTATGAGTTCAATGGTCTTCGGTGGCTGGAGCGTGGTTTTCATTTCATATTATCCAAGCTACACAAGTAAAAGGCAATAATGACGATATTCGACGATCTGATTGTGGTGAGAGGCTGGTATGAACTCTATTTGTTTTCATTTTTGTACATATACTCATCCATGTGAGCATGATTTGTTGGTTCATGTGAGGTATATGTCATTTAAGAAAGTCTAGTAGTTCATGATCTCTCATGTTTAGCGCCAATTTATTAATATGAGTAGCATGTCGTGGATGTTTGCTTGCATTGTTTTATTCATAGATAGGTATGATATTGTGGTATCCTCCTCTGAATAATTCGTTTGAATTAACTTGGCACATGCTCACGCATGCATCTGACTGAACAAAAGTCAATTAAGCCTCGATGATTTACATTGCTTCGAGTTCTTGTATCACTTTTATGCCTCGGTTAATTTATTTTGCCGCAAGCATGATTATGACGATTCATTGCTCTCTTGATTTGTCGCTCCCTAGTCTTTTGCTAGCCTTCACTTGTACTTGAGCGGGAACGCTGCTCGTGCTTCCAAACACATGAAAACCAAGTTATTCAGAGTGTCCACCATAAATACCTATGCATGGCATTTCAAACCATTCCAAGTAAATTCTCATGCGCTACCTTTAAACCTTCAAAATGCTTCTCAATTTGTGTTAATGTTTCATAGCTCATGAGGAAGTATGTGTTGTTTAACTTTCAACCTTGTCATTTACTCTTGACGGACTTTCATATGGACTAGTGGCACATCCGCTTATCCAATAATTTTGCAAAAAGAGCTGGCAATGGGGTTCCCAGCCCCAATTAATCAACTTTCACTAATAATTCTCTTCACATATTTTGCTCTGATTCATCAGGAAGCAACTTAATTTTGCAAATAGACACTCCTCCATGGTATGTGATTGATGGAAGGCACCCGAGGATTCGGTTAGCCATGGCTTGTGTAAGCAAAGGTTGGGGGAGTGTCACCCATAATAAAACTAAAATACGTGTGTAAACAAAAGAGAAGAGGGATGATCTACCTTGCTGGTAGGGATAACGTCCTTCATGGGAGCCGCTCTTGAAAGTCCGGTTGGCGAGGTAGTTGGTGTACCCATTACCATTCGTTGACAACAACAAACACCTCTCAAAACAATTTTAATCCTGTTTTAAAAATGAAAAGCTCTAGCGCATGTTAATCCCTGCTTCCCTCTGCGAAGGGTCAATCTTTTACTTTTATGTTGTGTCTCCATCCTTTCTTTGAGCACTTTCTTGAGAGCACGACTGTCATTCTTAGTATAATATGCTTGTCTCAAAATATGATTGATTGTGGTATAACTTTGATGCTTTTATCTTTGACAATCACTATTTCTAGTCTTTCTATGAACTTCGAGAGGTGCTCGAGCATTTATGTTTTTGTCGATCAAATATGGGCAAGCGAGATACCACTCTATCATACTCTTTTATGAACATTGCAATCCTGCTTATATACATGATTCATGATGCTTATTATTAACTGTTGGTACCTTTCCATGATTGACATAGCTATCAGATGATCTTATTTGCATGTATCTTATTATGAACTGCCTAAGTGTTAGCCATAGCATGAGAATATTTACATCATATGTACAAATGTGTTCGTGAAAGTTCTTTTATCGCTCAGTTGTTAACTGAATTGCTTGAGGACAAGCAATAAGCTAAGCTTAGGGGAGTTGATACGTCCAAAACGTATCTACTTTCCCGAACACTTTTGCTATTGTTTTGCCTCTAATTTGTGTATTTTGGATGCAACTAACACGGACTAACGCTGTTTTCGCGAAGCTGTTACAGTGTCTCGCGTTTTGTGCAGAAATCCAACTTTCAGGAAAATCCTCGGAATTTATACGAAAGGGCCTATTTTTCCAGAAGACTCGCGGAGCCAGAAGGGCAAGTCAGGTGGAGGCCCGAGGGCCCCACACCCTAGGGCGGTGCGACCCAGGAGGGGGGCGCGCGTCCCTAGCGTGTGGCCCCCTCGGCCGGCCTCCGACGCCCTCCTTCGAACTACTTATCGCCTTCGACCTAAAAACGCACGGAGGGAAGTCGAAGTCACCAGAAACCCTCCAGAACGCCGCCACATCGCGAAACTCCGTCTCGGGAGCCATAAGTCTCCGTTCTGGCACTCCGCCAGGACGGGGAATTGGAGGAGATCATCGCCACCATCTCCACCGACGCCTCTTCATCAACCAGCCATGTTTCCCCATCCATGTGTGAGTAATTCCCCCGCTGTAGGCTGAAGGGGATGGTAGGATTGGATGAGATTGGTCATGTAATAGTGTAAGATTGTTAGGGCATAGTGCCTAGTGTCCGTAATTGGTATTTTGATGATATTGTTGCAACTTGTTAGGCTTAATGCTTGTCATCAGGGCCCGAGTGCCATGATCTCAGATCTGAACATGTTATTATTTCATCATGATATTCATTGTTTATGGTCTTACCTTGCAAGTTGTATACACATGTCGCTGTCCGGAACCAATGGCCCCAAAGTGACAGAAATCGGGACAACCGGAGGGAATGGTAGTGATGTGAGGATCACATGTGTTCACGGAGTGTTAATGCTTTGCTCCGGTACTCTATTAAAAAGATTACCTTAATATCCAGTAGATTCCCTTGAGGCCCGGCTGCCACCGGCTGGTAGGACAAAAGATGTTGTGCAAGTTTCTCATTGCGAGCACGTACGACTA
This sequence comes from Lolium rigidum, assembly GCF_022539505.1. Taxonomy (NCBI): domain Eukaryota; kingdom Viridiplantae; phylum Streptophyta; class Magnoliopsida; order Poales; family Poaceae; genus Lolium; species Lolium rigidum. The sequence continues at coordinate 207,720,116 of NC_061508.1, forward strand.
TAATTGGAACACATGCCTATTGATTGCTTTGTACTTAGACACCGTTTTATTATTATCCGCAAATGCCCTGCTTGATTGTTAGATGAGTTTCTCTCATCCATGCAACGCCCGTTATCCGTCCCCGTGCCTACGGTATTTTAATCCTGCTGTTTACTATAATCACTACCGCTCGTCTCGTTACTCGCTGCTGTTATTTTACTACTCTACATCGCTATCAAACCGTTACTACCGATAAACTCTTGCGAGCAAGTCTCGTTTCCGGTGCAGCTAAATTGTCAACTCCGCTGTTAAGGCTTTCAAGTATTCTTTGTCTCCCCTTGTGTCGAATCAATAAATTGGGTTTTACTACCCGCGAAGACTGCTGCGATCCCCTATACTTGTGGGTTATCATGCGTGCCCACGCGAGGTTCCGACTGTCCAGTTGATTTTTGTTGCGTATGAGAATTTTCGTCGAGACAAGATAACACACTTTCTTGAAGAAAGTTCCCTTTTGGTCCTAAAATTTTAGTGAAAGTTTACTTTTGATCCTAAAACTTCTGTTTGGTTCAAAATAAACGTTAAACTCTCAAAAGCATTCATTTTTAGTCCTTATTCCGGTTGATCCAAGCGAATATCTACCATGGATGACCAAAACCGTAAGGCAATGGTGCAACGGCGGAGAGAACGGACGATGCGGATAGGCAAAGCACTCGGACCTTCGTGGTGCAACACTTCAAGTGAATTAGGATAGAAAGAAATCGGTCGAGGAACTGGTTCAGATTTCAGAAACACAATGGTTTTTTATTAAGATGTTGTTTTCGACATCTCCGCTAGCTTGGGATTGGTCTGGTTCAAAACCAATTCAGTTGGTTGACTGTTTCTTCATTCCACATCAGTGATTTTCTCAACACGAGCGAGAAGGGATGAAAAGTGAACTATTCTAAGAGTTCAAGGTCCGTTCTAGACTAAAAATAACTTTTAGGACAAAAAGTAAACTTTCCCAAAAATTCAAGGACAAAAAATGGACTTTCTTCCACTTTCTTTGTTCGTGAAGAAGTTTTGGATCAGATCAACCGTACACGTGGAGTTATCTTATTTTTGTCAACTTCATTCATTGGCAACGGGTATCTTCTTTTCTTTTTGGAGTAACGATGCGCATCTTATGTTAAGCTTTCAAGGAAGTGTATGAGAAAATCACGTACACCCAAAAGCACACGCGCCTTGTGCAACACCTAGCCAAGAAGGCACGGGATCAAGACACAGGGCCTCGAGACCGCGTCACAGCTGAAACAAGATAAATTGGAGCAAACCCTAGCTCCATGAGAGTGCACGTCGACCTACAACCCATCCATAGCGCCTTGAAGATCGACAAGTGTAGAGTAGGACCTTGTCGGACCTAAGAATAGCGTTGTCCAAGAAAGATCGACGGCAACGTACATTGCACCCAAGACGCCCACACTATTAGTAGCGGCGAACCTTGACTCTGATTTCCCACATGGGACTCCAAAGCAACCCCCCTCGAGGCTAAGCAAAGCGGCCTGGCCATACCAAGATCGTCCCCTCGTGCTCGACGCCCCAGGCAAGCTATCCACGCACGTGAAGCCGATGCACACACGCACTAGCGCCTCCCCATTGCCCCAGCCCCCAGCGTTGGTGGTGACGGCTCTTTGGTTAGGGTTTAGGTAGCCTTCGGAGTCGCTCGCGCGAGCGACCCCGAAGGCACATCACATCACGTTCAGGCGGCTGTCTTTTCATGCGAGGTTCCAATTGTGTGGTTGCTTTCTCTAGCCCCTAGGAGAAGAAGAAAGCAACCTAATAATGGGTATTGGATAAAACTAGTATGTTGCTTTGCAATGGAGATCTACTTTGGTGGACTAAGAGCATGTCCACTCGTTGACGCTCTCCAGGCCGAAATTCGGCGCTAAATAGCGCCGGATGAATATAATTTTTGCCTGGGAAGCCGTGGTACTCCCCAAGTAGATAGGTGGGCATGGAGTGAGAAGTGGAGACAGAGGAGGCAAGTGGGTGGATGGGTCAGATGTTTTAAGTGGAGACAGAGGAGGCAAGTGGTGGGGTGATTTGCTTCATTCGGACTCCCCAAGCCAGCCCCAGGAACTTGGGGGACTGCTGCGATCGCCGGACGAAACATAGGGCAAATCTGTCGAAAGTCTTGCTAGAAATTTGTTAATCCGGATCAAAAAACGTCCTGGGCAGGGCCTTCAAGGGGTATCTAATATCAATGCATCAGGAGCCCACTTAATATGTTTCCTTTTCCACACACGGGGAATCGTTCATAGCATGACAATTGACAACAGAAGACATGCGCGACGAATAAAGAACAGGCGAATGTGTGCTGTGCTGTGCTGACTAATCGCTGGAAATCCAGGCTGGACCGCTGGATCCTCCAGCTCGGGTACACATCAGACCTCTTATCTGCAGAAAAAACACGCTGGACTGCATTATCCATTTATACCTTACGTGTACTTCATATCGGAAGTGAGTCAAATCCAGCGAGCTCCTGGAGCCGCATTATTGACGGAAATCGTCGTCGTCGTGGACAGGCCACGCACGCAAGACGCAACGCGGCACGATCGGAGCTCGATCCAGGGTGTCGATCCGAGCCATCCGGCGTGGATCCGACGTGGCAGCCTTGACCAGTGACCACCCGCCCGCGTCGATCGACCGCCGCCGGTTCCTTCCTTCCCCGGCTTCGCGCGCGCGGTTGACCGGTTGGTCGCGGCCATGTTCCGTCGCGTGTGATAGCTCCACGTAGGATTGGAGTCACATGCCGCATGCACGCCGGCTCCTTTTAATTTTGATGACAATATTCTCCATCCAAGTGCTGCTATGATGCGAATTGTTTCGGGTTCGAATGCGTTTGGCCAGTAGTGTAGTACCTTTTTTTTGGTTGAAATGATAAGATATGGTTGTTGAATATAATTTCATCAGCTCTCACTTGTGCTAAGGCCAGACAATTGCAAATGCTCCATCCCTACGAATGTATAGGGCGTATTCCTTATTAGGTAATATAAATTTTGGCCAAACGATTGCTCCATCTTCATATCATTTTTGTGATAGAAAATCAAAGACATAAGTAGGTATAATTTTTTTTTGAGTTGAAGACACCGTTTCGTCCTGGGCTCCCGCGAGTCCCAGGGCGAAACCCTAACCCGCCGCCGCCGCCAGCCCCGTCCTTCTCTCCCCCGCCTCGCCGCCGCCAGGAGGCGCCACCGGGCAAAGCTCGGTCGGCGTCGGCGGCGGCGGGCGCCTTCTCCTCCTCGTGGTGATGGCGGCGCGGGCGGCATCGGTGCGGGTGAGCGCGGCGCCGGGCAGGGGCGTGGCGGCGCGCGCCGTTCGACCGGCGGTGTGGCGGCTCGCGGGTTTTGCGTGCTCAGGGCGGCGGCGGCTTCCGCGGAAGCTTCTGCAACGGCGGGCGGCGCGAGCTCGGCCCGTTGCGGTCTGTTGGAGTTCGGCGGCGCGGCGCGAGGGAGGGCGTCCATGGCGCCTGGCGGTCAGCGGCGGCGCAACACCCTGTGAGTGGAGCCGGACGGGCAGCGCGGCCAGGGCGGCCGCCTCGCGCGCGGGGCAGGGGCCCGGCCGAGCCCACCAAATCCCTAGATCTGGTACCACAGGCAGCCATGAGGCTGCAGGTGCTGCTCTGGCCACTTCCAGGTCCGTGGTGGTGCTGCCGGCCGACGAGCGCTTTTGGAGGCGGATCCCTTGCTTTGTGGTCCTCCGGGCTCCCTCGGATCTGTGGCGGGCGGAGTTTGGACGCGGGGCGGCGGCCCCGGACGGTGGGTGGCGACGTTGACCGGAAGGCGGGTGGCGTTCGGCTCGAGTGCTGGCCGATCTCCTTGGCCGTGTGGACGGTGAGGAGTCGGTGGATGGCTGGTGCGGCGTAGTCGTGCTCCGGCGCGTTCTTCGTCTGTTCGTTGGCGTCTCCACTTCCCGATCTTTCTGCGCCAGATACGGCTTGGTTGGTCCTCGGACTGCCCGTTCTGCGTCCGTGCGAGTTCGGTGGGGAGTTGCCGGGGGAAACTCTTGGCTGGCTCGGTGCCAGCCACATCGGCAGCGACGATTCTATCGCCGTTCTCCTTCTTGAAGGGCTGGTGAGGCAACCCTCCCCTAATTCCTCTTCTTCCCGGGTGAAAACTCAGGCTTTGGCCGGGCGACGATGGCGCAATGCGTCGTTCTCCTCCTTGGAGGCGCCGCTTTGGGTTGAGGGGACAGAGGGCTATCGGTGTGGTGACAATGACAGTGGTGCGGTTTGGGTATGTCTTTGGTGAGGCCTATGGCGGCAGTCAGCAAGTTCAAGGCTTTCTTTGGGCGCTCCACCACCGCTAGGTTCTGTGTTGGCCGATGAGATGGGAAGGGTCCCTCCGCCCGGCGGCAGCAAGGCGAGGTGGTCTCGGAGCCGGATCTTCATCTCTTTGACGGCTGGTGCTTCTTCCCTCGCTTGGCACGTCTCTTTCCGTCCGCGGCAGTTCTCCGTAGCTTGTGCTTGTGGGCTCTTTGGTGGCGCTGCCGAGTGGGATTCTCTGTAGTTCCTCTAGGGCTTTGCCTCTTTCTTTTACCTTGTTCAAGTTTGTGTAATCAGCACCATTGTATCCTAGCCGGTTGTTGGCTTTATTAATTTAAAGCTGGGCTCTCGAGCCTTATGTTTAAAAGTAGGTATAATTTTGAACAAGAATCCGACGCTACAATCTTCCGTCCATATAAATTACTGCATACAAGTACCATAATGGAATGTTGTTTCATGATAATAGGCTTTCACACCTTTTTTTATAAATAAAGTCAAAACGACCGGAGAGTACCTGTCTTGGAGCATTCATCAGGGAACACTACTCATCGTTGCTCGGCACATGCACGAGAGTTGTAGAACCTAGTATGAGATGTGATTCAAGTATGGGTTCAACGAGCCAAAAATAAATGGTTTGATTGAACCGATGAGATGTGAAGGACAAGCCTGGCGTTTTGGTCAAGTACTCCCCACATGTGCCAAGAGGTCATGGGTTTGACATGCAATGTATTTTGGAGTGGCAAGGGCTTGCCTCTATAATCCTTCCCTAGACCCCACCTAATGTGGGATATTGGGCGTGGCCTTTCGAAGGAATGGGCTACCTAATTTCAACGGTTTTGCTGTATCTCAATTAATTGATATTTCCTTAAGTCAAAGTCACTTACAGAAAAATGCTTTGGGTTGCATATTTCTGTTTAAAAAGTGCAATTGAACTTTTCTACCAAAAATATACAACTGGAGTGAGTTACACTTTACTTTGAACTGCAGTTGCACTTTTCTGAGAAATCTCAATCAACTGAGACATAGACACATCCTAATTTCAATGGCTCTCTGAATTGTGTCAAGGGCAAATAATTGTAATACCACCGCCTTCAATATATAGGGCGTATTTCTTAGATATGACAAATCTGTAACAAACAATTACTCGATCATTATATGATTTTTGTGATGTAATATCATAGAAATAAGTAAATACTTTTGAATAAGAGTCCAATGCTACAAAATTTGTTTGCCATAAAGTACTACTCCCTCCGATCCGAAAAAGCGTCGGACGGGCTATTTTGCAAAACAAACCTCACATTTATTCTTTTCTCAACCTTTCAAGGGTTTAATTGTAAAACATGATTGTGCTAACCGTCTGACGTTTTTTTCGGATCGGAGGTAGTACATACTATCCTTCTTAGAGGTTGTTGTAGTGGGCTT
>NC_061508.1:207725916-207742235 GCF_022539505.1 Lolium rigidum
ATAATCCCATCTCCAAATCTAAAGAAATGGAATCGAGTACCTTTCTCTTCACTGCACGTAGTGTTGGTTAACCCCACCACTCTCATCTCATGTATCACATGGAATTGGCTCCTCCTCATCACCGAAAGGTTCCCCGAAACGCCAACCCGTCGAGTTCTCGATCGGTGACTCCGAGCAATTTATGTTCCATGAGTGGTCTCCCCCATATCCCGTATCATACGATGCTGACACGTGTGGATAGTGCGGGACAAAGTTGGGTGTAAGTGGATCTTCCTTGGGCAAGCTTGGTCACTCAAATCTACATAGCTGTCTAGGCTAAAGAACGGTGTAGTATGTTGTGGTTGTGCCCTCAAATCATGCATCCGAGCTTGGACTTTATCGAGGTCCGTGAACTCAGCTAGCATGTGGTCAATCTCACCCCTCATTTTCATGTGTAAAAGGTACATCGTGGTCGGTAAAGACTTACGGCTATCCATGTGCTTTGTCTTGCGGCTTCGGGACTTCGTGTGCTAACACCAAATGATTAAGAGTGGGATCCTCATCTTCCTCGGCATGAGGTATATGAGAAAACTCTGAACATAGGAGTTCTACTTGACTTGTGCTTGCCTTATCTCAAGGATTGCCTTGAATAGGCCCATATGGTAAGGTCTGTGGTGATAGTTTTGGCTTCTCCGTATGGCATGATACGACTCATCGGCAGTTTTTCCGGTAGTTGGACCGATACTCGCACTTGGCTAGGATTTCCCCATCATAGTAGGTATACTTGATAACGGTATCCAGTGGATCACAATGAAGTTCCTTCAGCATCCCACACAGGAGAGCTGTTATTGGTCCATCATAATCACCAAGCCAACCCTCAACCTTCCTCAAAGTCCTCTTAGGAAACGTGTACGCCATTATGGTTGTATACAAAAGCAGAATATTAGTAGTGATAATGCATCATAATAGCTATAATAAAGAATTATCGCACTAAAATATATGGTTTTGCTATTCTCAAGTGAATAACCACCATACTTCTAGAGAATTCTTTACTATTTCTACTAGACTCCTACAGGTTTCTTCCCTATACTAGGTCTTTCTAACCTAAGGTCGCAACATTTGCTACGATACCAGCTGCGGTGACCCGACATACCACTTGCATGTTGTAGTATACAAGTCGTTGATATGATCTTTGTGAAGGGACTTCTTCACAAATTGCCATATCCCTCGAGTGGTACAACGAAACATTGCGAGGTCATAACACTCCATACTTTATTACAAACATTGTCTTAACAAGTTGGTATTCTCACGGGTCCTATGAGAACACCCTAAGATACTACTTAAGTACGATTACAACTCATAACAATATAAAAGAGAGCTCAACAACTTATTTAGGTAAGTTCTACGTTGCTCGGCTCTATGATGCTAGGGTATGTCACTACTCCTCCACCTCCGTGTCATATGGTCCGTAGACTATCCCATAGTCTACGCCTTCCACTCCACTGGTAAGATCAGGTTCTTCGTAGACCAGCTCGTAGCTTCCTTCTGGTGCTCCATCGTTGATGGCCTCCACTTGCGGATCACAGTCTAGCAAGGGTGTCGAAAGAAAGTGAGTATAGGGGTACTCAGCAAGTTCTAAAAGAATAAAAAGGTGTTTGATGCACTAGCTATGACCATTGATCAGGAAATCGCAGGTCAATGCATGTTTTTGAAATCATTTCTTCAAAAGGTTGCTTTTATTATGAAAACTATGCCCGTCAGTCTTCACAGGTTGACTAGAACTTCACGGAGTTCCTTTCCTGCCGCGTTCGCGGTTCCCTTCCCGGAACAAGGAGTGGCAGCCACAATTTGATACACTCTGCGGAGGTGCGTTACTTTTCCCACAAGAGATCTCACCCTTTTTGCCATCCGCGGGGACTTGCCCCCGTTCACACTTCCTTTGGTGTGAGGCCAGGTATAAAGATCCAAGCCCACACCGCCTTCTCCGCGACTGCAAACCCACCCTTTTGTCCAACCGTACACCTCCAGTAGACTTCCCCCGATAATAAGGCTTTACTCATGGTGTACTCCGGACAATCCTTCATAGATGGTAGAGATTAACATCACTAATGGATGGGGATTTAAAAGGATTTCCCAACCTATTGCGGCAGTGCCTCCAACACCCCACCGTCTCTACCAATCCGTTGGCGTGCAGAAGGGAAAAGATACGACTAGCTTCCCCAGACCCATTATAGATCTCATGGTCAACGCGGTTTGTACGACGCTAGAATCACTGGACGGCATTGGTAATTTAATCCTAGGGTGATATAACCCATTGCAATGGAACCTCCACCATATCAACACATACCATGGTTCCATTGCCAGCCACATAGTCATATTCATAGTTGGAAAATAACATTTCATTTGCGATGCAGGAATGATAAGTATATAGCTTTGCATTAAAGTAGTAGAAAATAATCAAGTTGACATGAGCAAGGGTGAACTTGCATGTGGATTGCGAGATAGTGCGGTTCAATGCGGTTGATGGAACCTGGACCTCGGGTTACGTAAGAAGCATCATTGTCCGGTAAGGACAATGTTATAAAATCCAAATAATGCAATCATGGATGTATTATTTTATGTTGAATCCCTTTCCCGTGGAGTTATTACAATTTAGGGTTGTATTAAGATTTATGTCTTTGACGGTAATTTACAATTGATTTAAAAGTATAAACCATTTTAATTCACACAAAGTACAACAATTCAAAGTAAAACTATTTACTTGGTGATTCCTTTAATCATTCCAAAAATAGTTGAAAATTATAGAGTTACCTTTATGGTTTTTGGAATAAAAAGGAGAACTCTTTTACGGTGATTGGCATGGAACTTTGGTTCCATCTAATTGAATTTTGGTTCCGTCTAATATAATTTTTCGTGACCGTTGATTAAATCTGTGATTAATTTTCTGTAAGTTCTATAATGATATGACACCGTAAAAGAGCTCCGGAACGGACGTTTTAATCAGTGTTAAAAAAAATCAGAATCAAATCGGAGGATCGTGAGATGAGCACATCTCGATAGAAAACCACGAGCGCCCGCCGCTGCCACGCAGCCGCCGCCCAGCCGACGCCGCCCCGCAGCCGCCGCCCCGCCGACGCCACCGCCCCGCAGCCGACGCCGCCGCCACGCAGCAGCCGCTGCCCCGCAGCCGACGCCCCGCCGATGCCGCCGCCCCGCTGTCTCGGTCGATTCCGCGGCCCCGGGGCCCACTGCGCCGCCGCCGCATCTAGGCCTTTTTGGCTGCCTCGCGCCGCCACCTGCTCCGCCGCCGCATTTGGGCCTTGTTGGCTACGTCGCGCCGCTGCCTGGGACGTCCTTGTTGGAAGTCCCATCTTCCTCGGCCGGTTCTGCCCTTGTTGGCCGTCTGGTGGCGTCGCCTCACGCGTCCTGGTCGAAGGGCCCTTCTTCTCCTCTTTTTTTTGAACCAAACACGTAGTATTGTCTCTGATATCATATTAGTTTTGAACCAAACTGATGTTACAAATTTTACTGATTTTTTCACTGGTTTTGGAGCCAATCAGTTGATGTCTCCTGATGTTTTAATTTATGAGTTCTGTTAGACTATGTTCAGACGTCTCTGGTTCATGTATATAGATCTGAACCAAATTAAAACTGTGTGATAGAAAGTCTATGTGATTACCTAATGGATAGTTGTTGCGTTTTATAATAATTTGGGCAGACATGACATGTACATGTACTAAGTATGATGGTTTGATAATGGCAGGTTTTGACGATGGATGGTATTGGCGAAACAGAGGTGAGAGAAGAATATATTACAATGGTCAGTCAAATATTTGATAGTGAAGAACAAGGTTAACAAATATGTGAAAGAGAAAGGGTTCAATGTCAGATTGGACTAGAAAGAGTATGTGGCTGGGACCAAAGAAGTAAAAAAAAAAGACGGTTTGTCTGTTCCAAAGAAGGTTACCATTTGCAGAAGTATTTTGAAGCAACTGAGCAGGTGATGGTGGCCAGGAGTGGAGGTGTGGCAAGAGATGCCACAGGAGGCTTCAGAGGAGCATGGTGCAAGGCATATCCATGGATTGTAGATCCTCTCATTTCTGAAGCACTAGCGCTACGTGATGCTGTGGTGTTCACCCAAACTCAGAACTTCAGACAAATAACAATTGAGACTGACTGCTCAGAGCTAGTGAGGTTGTGGGAAGCTAGAAGGAGGAGTCGCCCGTTGATTTCCCCTCTTCTTGAAGATGTTAGTAGCTTAAGTCTAGGTTTTCAGGCTTTTTCGATTTCTTTTGCTCGTCGATCAGCTAACAACTCTGCACATGAGTGCGCACGCTATGCCTGCTTGCACAATTTGTCAGAGGTTTGGGCTGAGACAAGTCCCGTTTTCCTTCAAAACTGCCTTAGAGCTGATTGTAATGGTCGTGTGCTGACTTAATAAAGTCGAGTTGTTCTCCAAAAATAAGAGGGAGACATGAAGTTTGGTTACAGTTTCTATTTCCTGTATGTACCGAGACCTGAAGTTTGGTTTTGCTGTACCGGGCCTTGAAGTTTGGTTACATGTTCTATTTCCTGTAAGGATTGCTTTGTTCTGTAGACAAGATTGCTTGTGTGTTAGTGCGGCTAGTTCAAAAATATTGAGTGCAATTGACCTTGTTGCTCTGTTGGTTTTGATCATATTTGTAATTCAATTTCTGTATGCCTGTTGACAACGAAGTGGATACAGAGAGTGAAGCAATGGTTTGCGATTATGAAATATCTGTGTGTAACCTTCAGACTATGATGAATCTGACATTACCTATATAATGAAAGACCGGACTACACGATATATAATCTTTACCCTAAAGGGTGGAAATCAGTAATCTAGCTACATACAATATTAGCATGAACCAGAAAAGTTCACCGCATTTCCTAGATTTGCATTTTTCGTCTTCGCATCTTTTATCATGACATATGTTCTTGTCTTTGTACTCTGACAATTTGAACATACAGATATTAAGAGGTGAACTGGACAAGCTCCTCCAGGGAAAGAATGAAAGATTAAGGAACCGACAATTGACATCTTTTCAGAAGTGAAAGGGGTTGTGGCTCGTGGCTGCTGCCATATAACTGATCTAATAGTACTCTGATCTAGTTGTATTCTGAATACGTTTTGCTTGTACTCTGACCAACAAGGGGTTGTGACAGATATTCCGTTTGTGCTTCACTCATTTGTCTTTCCGTTTCCTGCTAGTTGAATGTATCATTTTGTTGTGTGAATGTTGTATGAGGAAACATCAAAGTGTAAGTGAGATTTCGCATTGCATTTTATTTCATTGTTTGGAAATGGGAAAGTTGCATTGCATCCGTCTTTCCCTTTCTTGCTAGAATGTATACCTTCCGATTCCTAGTATTGCCTAAATTCAGTGATGAAACAAAGCAATGGAATTGAGGTTATGCATTGCATATTATTTGTCTGAGAAAAGCTGCATTGCATTGCATCTCACAAATTATAAATGAGAAGATATTAAATTTAGCAAGATAAAAAAGGATTTAAACTGTTCAATCCTTTTGATAACTAAAAACTGAAGTAAATGTCACTAAGAACACAGTTCTTCCTGACTCGAGCAAATACACATGCGGATTCGTTCGTGGTGATGACGTATCTTCGTCCAACACCCTCTAGCCAACATTGAGGCGGCCCAAAGGGGTAACAGCATTTCATTAATCTTTGTATGGTTTGGACAGATCCAGGCGAAAAGCATAGAAGGGTATTAAGATCAACATATGCAGGCCAAAAACATGATAAAATAGGCGTGAAACATAATGTTCAGAAGTACTGAAATTAACAGCAACTGCAAGTGAGCTAGCTATTTTTTGAGCACCACGCCGATCAGCTACAAGCATATATGCATATATCCATCGTTAACACTGACCCATGTGCGTGCATGTGTTCTTGAGTGCTAGCTTTCAACCTCCGTACAGCACCAGCACCGGTGCGTGCCGGCTTGGCCTGCCTGGCTGCGTCGGTTTGGTGTACAAGCGGTCCAAGGTCATAGATTGATCCCTAAGGTCTCTGAGCACTCTGGCAGCGGCGACACAGATCCATCGATCTTCGATCTAATTTACAGGCGACATCAGACAACGCGAACCGGACACAAAAGCGTGATAGATGACCTGGTTTCCTCAACATCTGGCTTCGGTGGCTACAAAACTAGAAGGATTGGAAAGTACTACGAACAGACCCAGGTTCCCCGCCGCCGATCCCCCAATCCCCGACGCCACTCCTTCATCGCCTAGCACGAGCGGCCAGCCTCCTCTTCCCCCGCGGATCCACCGCCAAACCTCCCTCGCCTAGTGCTGGCCGGCCGCCGTACAGTGAGCTAGAAAAGAATGAGGGAGAGCGAGATCGAGAGACGACGGTGATTTTTGTTCTAGTAGGTGCTCTTATGGGGTGGCTTTAAGATTCGTGCAATGAATTTAAGATCTGTGCAGTTTTATCAGATGATTCGGACGTACAAAAGGACGTTCGTTTTTTATATTTTTCGTAAAATATATTAGAAGTTCCGGTCCCACGGATTTTGGTTCCGGTCCCACATTTTTGGTTCCGTCAGTTTGGTTCCGTCTATTTACAGCCGTCAGATCGGGGTGGATGAACGGTTATTAAAAATGCCAACCACTCTAAAACTTGTATAAAAAGGAATATAGTATTTTCTGGGAAAATACTCTTTTACAAAAGAAATGACTTGGAATAATAGAATTTCATTATGAAATGTTTGAAAATAAGTATTTGAACTTATTTGAGATTTTTCCTTGAATTTTAAATACAAGGAAATAATAATTTTAAATTCCAAGTTATTATTTAAATTCTTAAAATTCATAATTTTGAATTTGTTTCATAAATTCCATTTCATATTTTATTCTTGTTAAGATTTATTTTTCATTCATAAATCCAATTTTTATTGGATTTTTAGAGTTGTTTATGATTTATTAAAATTTGGTAAAGTTTTGGTCTTTTATTAAATGTAAAAAGACCAAAATACCCCCTGGACCCATATTGGGCCCGGCCCAATAACCTAAACCCGGGGACGGCCCAATAAGGCTGGTCCCCCTTTTGGGTTCGGTGGCGCCGAAGCGGCCCACCTCACTCACTCTCACTCGGCCCTCTCACTCACTCGTCTAACCCTAACCTCTGGCGACTCCCGTGGCGATGGCGTCGCCGCCATGGCCGCCGCCTTGCTCCGGCCATCGCCGTGCTCCTCCGCCGTAGCCACATTCCGATCCTGAACCGCCGCGAGCAGATCTATTGATTTGTCCGCGCAGTTTTTCCCTTCTCTTCCTCTCCTGGCGAATCACCTCCGATCTGGATCTCGTGGAGAATCGCCTCGACGAACTCCGGCGAGATCCCGTCCTCGCCGACGATGGTACGTGCACGGGGTTGACCTGGCGCGGGTGCTGCTTGCGGTACTCGTGCCGTCGCCCGAGTGCTTGCTATGGTGGTGCGGTTTCGTGTCTGGGTTCGCCGGCGTAACGTCGGCGCCTACCCTGGACTTACAGCTGTTAGGGCCGCGCGAGCACTGCCTCGCCATGCCCTAGCCTCTGCTTCCAGGCGCAAGTAAGTGTTACATCTCCACCTTCTCCTCTGTGCGCCTCCCCTTGTTATCGTGCTTCTTCCTCCTCATGCTATGTTGCTCTTTGGTGGTCTTGTGATCATCTAGAGCCATGCTATTCCTATGCAACTTGCTTGTGCTTCGGTTAATTGCAAGTTCATGGCCCAATTACCATTTACTTGATACTGGCACATGCTTTGCTTTGCTTGCTTGTTCATGCTTGTGCTTGCTTCTCTCGTTGCTCCTAGCATGCTCTACACTTGCCATGCTCTGTAGTACTTGCTCAAGAGCTAACTATGCTATGCTATGCTTAGTTATGACTTGCTTATGCTTATCGGTAAATCATGCTTGCTTGTCTAGGTGTACTTGTGTTGCATCTCGTGACACTTGTGTGTGTGCCGATGGTGCCTATGATATGCTTCGGTTGCTTCCTATGCAAGCCAATGATCCATTGGATCATTTTTTGCTTGTTGGCTAACCTCTCTGTGTAACTTGGCTTGCTATGATTGATCCATTTGATCAATCCAATTATCAGTGATAGCTTACTGGTTAAAACTGTGGCTAAATGATTCAATTTTTCTTGTGATGCTGATGCTTACTTGTCTTGTTGCTCATCTTAGCTCTCTAGACTTGTTCTAGTAGTTATGGATTAACCTGTGTTGCTTAACAGGTATCTTCTTTGTCAATGCTTAGCATGGATCTGTGATAAATTCATACTTGGATTACTTAAATTATGCTTGAGCTGCTTATGCGGTGATGATTTAAATGACTTGCTTGTATATGAATTTGCTGTTCATGATTCTTTTACAAGCAATTAAAGTCTGAATCCATTTCTGGATAGTGATGTGATCTATTTGGCTTTCTCTTAATTGGTGCTAAGTGTGATGTGACCTTAGTAGCCTTGCTACTGACTGGTTGCTCACATGGTTGGTTGGATCTTGTTGGCTACTCATCTTTGCTTGCATATTTGGGAATCATATTAAGTATGAATGCCAATATGCTTGCATGTGAAGAAATCTAGGGTTTCTGATGGTTGCATGCTTAGGATTTTACGTGTAGTCTTGGCTGCTAATCTTTGCTAACTACTGGTGCTATCTGTGCATGTGATCAAGCTAGTGTGTGCATACTGTGCATGATTTCTAGCTTACGTGCACATGATCACGTATCCGGATGGTTTCTATCTTAGTAGCTTTTGGTGGCAGTAATCCTTGGTGAAAACCAAGTGATGATCTACCCCTATGAGCATCTACTCATCCCATGCTTAGTTCATGCATATGATGGATTAGATCCATTGGATCTCTTCCAGGAACTAGGTATACCTTGTTCCAGCTCCTAGAAAGAAATGCTTTGTTGATGCAGACTTGGGTTTGTGTCACAGCCCTTCACCTCCGGATCTTGGATGATCTTCTCGAGTCACCATGATCTCACGGTGGTTTGAGTGGTTGTGTGTGTTGGTTCTGTTCTTGCTCAAGAAGCTGGATGAAGCTGAGCTTGTTCTTGCTTCACCCTTACCCAGTGAATCTTATCTCGGTCGATTGGTTATGATTTCTAGGGTTTGTGTCCCTTTTATATGAACCCTACTTCTATCCTTGCATTGACACACAAGCCTGGCTTGCTTGGTGACTAAGGCTGATGCATGGCCTTGCTTGTTACTGCCTGACACACTTGAGCTGTGTGCTCTCATATCTTTGAAACTTGAGCCCACTGGTGTGTGCTCGGTTTTGATCTCGTCGCTGCCCTTATCTTGTGCTTGTCCTTGGCTTTGGACAAGCACGGTGTCTGCTGTGACGGTTTGCACTTCGTCCAAAGCCGAATCTTGTGTTATTTGCTAAACTGTCCAAACTGAACCTTTGGCTAACACTAACATTCTGGCTAGTGTGGATTCTTTGTTTTGCAGGTTTTGAAGATGGACATGACCAGAAGATATTCTCCAAGTCATTTAGTCTAGGTTTTAGTTTAGGATCAAAATTGTAATCTTTATTTTCATTTCTTTTTATTATTCATCCATTCTTGTATCAAGAATATTGTAAAGACTTTGTAATCTGTGTTGTGATATCAATAAAGCCCAAGTTTTTGTTTATGAACTTTTGCTTTATGAAATATTTATATTCTGGAATAAATATATTGTATTTATTATTCACTTTGAAATTCAAAGTTGTTTGAATTCATAAGTTGTGTTTTAAATTATGAATTCTACTTTTATATATTGTTCAATGCTTATTGTTAAATGTATTAACACTTGTCAAATGAAATCAATTCCCCAAATCAACAAGATACAAAAGGGATCATGTCGAAATTTCCCTAACTCACATTGCCTAACCCTAAGTGCAAAATGAGAGAGAACCTCGATCCCTCTTAGGTTTAGTTGCAATAAGGCGCGAAAATTTCCCCTGTTTTGTGATGAAATGCACATCCCATTTCTAAATCTACCCTTCGTTGTTCCTATGTTCTGGGTTATTACAGCAGGCCGACATAGAGGAAGTCGGCGAAGCGCGGGCAGAGCCGCGTGAAGAGGCCGCAAAAGTCGATGTAGAGCGGCAAGCCGACATAGACGAAGTCGGCGAAGCGCGGGCAGAGTCACGTGAAGAGGCCGCAAAAGTCGATGTAGAGCGGCAGGCAGAGGGAGACAAAATCGACGAAGCACGGCCAGAGCCGCGGGAAGAGGCCGCGAAAGTCGGTATAGAGCGGCGAGCCGACGTGGACGGAGTCGGTGAAGCGCGGGCAGAGCCGCGTGAAGAGGCCGCAAACGGCAACGAAGAATAGCTAGCAGTCATGCACAGAGGCAGCGGACAAATACCAAGTACCGAAGGTGGGCCCAAAGAAGGGGCGGGATCAGCGGAAGACATAGCTCGTTTTTTTTCGCTTTTTTTTTGCTTTTTTTTTCTTTTTTTTTTTTTTGCTTTTTTTTTTGCTTTTTTTTTTGCTTTTTTTTTTCAGATGGAAGTCAAGGAGATTGGAGGCAGCATGGATGAGGCGGGTGATAGAGGCAGCAGGGATGAGCGGCAATCAGCAGAGCAGGGATGGGTCGCTCCGCGTGACTGTGCAGGGCGAGGGAGCACTCGTTCAGGGAGGAGCACCTCTGCTTCAGGACTCTGCAGCGGTTCACGGCGGCCACCCTCGAGCATGAAATCGGCAGGGGAGATCCAATGAAGTCAGAAGATCGGATCAGGCGGAGCAGGCGCCCGGAGCAGAGTGGTGGGCCGGGCGCGGAGCAAGCGCTGCGTGCGATCCGGACGAGGGCGGTGGAGATCGAAGCCAGGGGCGAAGTCGGACGGGGGCCTGGGGCGAACGGGAGAGCAGCGGGGAGAGCAGGCGCGGGACCTGGGGCGAACGGAGAGCTGCGGGGACGGAGCGGCAGATCGGGAGAGCAGGACCTGAGCGGCAGATCGGGACGGAGATCGATCTCCGATCAAAGACGAGAAGTGGACGGGCGACGGAGAGAACGGCCGGGAAATTTAGAGAATCGATTTCGGCATTGATACCATGTTAGACAATATGCGTGTTATATTACGCAGGGGCGAAAGCGCATGATATATAGATACGTGTATAGGTGCAAATATGCAGGAAGCCCCCTAACATATGAGGAAACTACAATATACAGATATATGCTCTAACAGGAATGTGATGGACTGACCAGAACATATGGTGCCACAGATAATGCAAGTAGCATATAATAACACTTTGGAAGTGCAGGTAATACCAAAACTTAACGATTAACTAATTAAACTGCTTGACCACAGTAGTACTAGATAGGTAAAATTTACTTTCATTCAGCCTTACCATTCTTCTTCAGTGCCTCAAACTTATGCAGAAGTTGTTAGAAAAACAATCATGGTACCCATGTTCGGTTATATTGTTGTAGAAAAAATTCAGGACTTGATCCTAACGCCATGTTCTCATGCCTACTAGTTTTGTATGGGCTTACCGTAGGAAGCAATTAGTTACAAAACTCTCATCTTTATAGATGAGTGTTATTTTCTGCAAGTGTCTAATTTTAACTAATTCTTGCGAATGCATTCTTCTTCTGGAAGGCAGCTCTCATTTCATAGCTGGACTAATCTACAAACCACAACGAAACTAAATAAGGGTACAAAATACATTATGACAAAGTGATTTTACTACTTCCATCGATCGCTACTAAGGTCACCTTTATGGCTGTGCAAATAATCTGTCTTTCTCTGAAAAAGTTGATAACACAGAGGTAAACTATGTCCCTGTAATCATACTTCTCTCTTTTGTGATGTATTTTGGAACCACCCGGCAAGAAGCAGAACCCTACCTTACGTATGCAAATTTGTTGTGTATCCTGGGTTTTCAAGTTGCTATCATTTAGCCTTTTATGTTATCACATGACACTTAAATAGAAATGACGCGTTTTGTTAGTCAAGAGCTTTTGGAAATAATGATCATTGCACAGCCCTCAACCTCTTGCTTGCCGCTGATTTACAAATGCCAAATGCTATTACTGGATGCACACTTCCTATGCTGGATGGTTGCCTCCGGCTCATAGTGAACTGTTGGATCAAATGTCCGCTCTATAGTGCCAGTGAAGAAGGTAGTACCATCGTTTTTTCTGTTTTGCTCACGACAATCTCCGCGTGCAGGTGGGTAAAACCTTACTAATTACCCCCTCTGTTCCATAATATCAGCAGTTTTAGCAAACTTAGTTCTTTAGTTTAGTTAAGTATTTATGGAAACATCACACATCTTTTATGGTACTACTACATGGAGTACTGCTTTTGTGTGCCGCTAACAGTGATGCCACTCATGCTATTCTCCCTATGGTCTTCATCACAGGAACCATCAAGTTGTACCCTGGGCGAGTCAAAAAAGGATGAAAAATACAAGATCAATTCGGTGCTTCTTGAACTCCAGCCCTTCGGTCAACTGATCTAATCCAAATAAAAGGTACATATCCCTACCACAAGAAGATATACGTCAATGGATATGAACAGCTCACCAGTGCGTGATGTTGTATCGACTATAAGCAAGATATCTGCAAACTAACTGTGAATATACGTTTTACAGGTCATCTGGGTGTGCCTACCTCCAACCACTCGTGATTGATGGTGTTCTCTTTCTACTGTCACATGCATACGTCAATGTTTAGATATCTTTTCCTTGGAGCCTTTGCAAAGATAGTGTATTAACTCATGTTGAAATGTATGTATGTATGTGCATACTGAATTTGATAAACTGTTAAGTAATCCTATGCTGTACTAATATGATGTGGACTCCTAAAGTAAAAGTATATCTATATCTATATCTATACCTAATAATAAAGTACGAAGCGTTTCCGTGGTTTGGTCCGTTATTATGTTTTCGTCCGTCGTCCCTATGCCTTTGTACGTCGCGTGCGTTCGTCCGCCCTGAATCCTACCAGCTCGGTTCTGTTTCCATATGTTTCATGGACAGCTAAGCTCCGCTACGGTCTCGATCGCCTAGCCTACATATACGTAACCTCCCCTGGCTAGCGGAGAGACCTTTTGTTGGTATAATCTCGCGATTGATCAGCGCCGGGGAGAGAGTTGGATTTCTCCATTGCGATCGTCTCTTGATCCATCGGCGCTGGTTGTTGCCTCCGAAGGAGACGTGGCTGATCACGCTGTTATTTTCTGATCCCGCTTGGCCTGGATAAGATCCGCTTCTATAATCCCCGGTAGGACGTCACCGTGTGGCGTGTTTCAACATGGAGAGGGCGTGGAGTTCATCGGACTTTCGCACAGTTTCGAATTAGGCCTAGGCACTGAGATCTTCGTCCAGGTGGTCTTCTACGAGAACGGCGAGGGCTGAGTCTTCCATAGCGAGAGCAGGTGTACCTACGAGAACAAGGCCGGCTGCCTGATGCTTGGCTTGCGAAGGACCCAACTGGAGGAGTCCTCGTTCGTGTGCCGCAACATCGTCACCTGCAGCGTTCATGCCTACTCGCAAATCACAAACATGCTATCGTCCAGATCCGTGGCTTTCGGGAGGTTGCCATTGCCAGTACCACACGGTCTTCGTTGGTAGCCTCTCTGGTCTCAAATCGCTGCGCCGGGAGTATGCAGTTCCAACGCGAGCCTTCACATCTTAAATATTTACACTATGTAGCAAGACACTGAATTGATTCAGAATAGCCTCCGATAGCCGGCATCGTCTTGTCTTGGTAACAGTTCGGCACACTCTCCTATATTTGATTCTGAAGAGGCCGTAGGCCGTAGTGGTGTATACATGCACAAGACTTAAGTCTAGGTAACAAGAGTGCAAAGTAAGATTGTTTCCAGATGCCAAACACTAAGAAACATCTCCGGTGATTTGAACAGATAATAACTTACTTCTAAGCTGCCGAATCATTTATCACCATCCAAACTATACTCTGACCAATGGTTGCAATGCAATTGTCAGGTTAGAAGTATCGGCCCTCTACACGGTGTCGACATGATGGAGAGGGCCAATACTGGTGCCTGCCCTGCTCCATATTTTTCTGCTCCAAATTTCGGTATGCTCATAATTCATTGGTGTTTTTGCTGATGGCTTCAGAACGGAAAAGACCATGGATGCAAATCAACTCCATGTGTGGGTATGCTCATAATTTCTTGCTGAACTTTGTATTGGTGAATTGTCCTGCTCCTTTTTCTGCTCTATATATGCTCAGATATGCTTTGGGACGATTTAGAAAGTGTGAACTGGTGGAGCACGAGAATTTTGATGGATAATTATGTGCCCACACTGTAGTCCATGGTAGCGGTGTTGTTGCATAGTTTGATCTGTTCTCAACATACTTTGTCCACATAGGAAGAGGAAATTGCACTCAACACCAACTGTTGGGGAAAATTTTGCACAAAACCACAATAATGGTTTGTTGTTGCACAAAACACCACATTTTGTTGTAATGAATTGCATAGAACACAAAACAGGTGATTAACATAAAAGACCTACAATTAGGAATCGGGCCCACTGTGAGGAGCAACGTGGCATCCACAGTGGCCGTTGGTGTTCTTTGACCGAGCCACCTCAACGCCACTATGCACTCCATCTCCGATGGGAGCGTTGCCATGTAGGTGAAGCTCGATGAGTAGGTTGCAGAGGCTCCAGATGGAGGGCTGATGGCGTGTATTTCACACGTTCGTTGGGCAACTGATACGTCTCCAACGTATCGATAATTTCTTGTGTTCCATGCCACATTATTGATGTTATCTACATGTTTTATGCACACTTTATGTCATATTTGTGCATTTTCTGGAACTAACCTATTAACAAGATGCCGAAGTGCCGATTCTTTGTTTTACTGCTGTTTTTGGTTTCGAAATCCTAGTAAAGAAATATTCTCGGAATTGGACGAAATAAAAGCCCGGAGGCCTATTTTCTCACGAAGCTTCCGGAAGACCGAAGACGAGACGGAGAGGGGCCACGGGGAGCCAAACCCTAGGGCGGCGCGGCCCCCCTTGGCCGCGCGGCCCTGTGGTGTGGGCCCCCGTGCCGCCTCTCGACTTGCCCTTCCGCCTACTTAAAGCCTCCGTGACGAAACTTCCGGTACCGAGAGCCACGATACGGAAAACCTTGCGAGACGCCGTCGCCGCCGATCCCATCTCGGGGGATCCACGGAGATCGCCTCCGGCACCCTGCCGGAGAGGGGAATCATCTCCCGGAGGACTCTACACCGCCATGGTCGCCTCCGGAGTGATGAGTGAGTAGTCTACCCCTGGACTATGGGTCCATAGCAGTAGCTAGATGGTTGTCTTCTCCCCATTGTGCTATCATTGTCGGATCTTGTGAGCTGCCTATCATGATCAAGATCATCTATCCGTAATTCTATATGTTGCGTTTGTTGGGATCCGATGAATAGAGAATACTTGTTATGTTGATTATCAAAGTTATGCTTATGTGTTGTTTATGATCTTGCATGCTCTCCGTTTCTAGTAGAGGCTCCGGCCAAGTTTTTACTTTTAACTCCAAGAGGGAGTACTTATGCTCGATAGTGGGTTCATGCCCGCATTGACACCGGGACGAGTGACGAAAGTTCTAAGGTTGTGTTGTCTTGTTGCCACTAGGGATAAAACATTGATGCTATGTCTAAGGATGTAGTTGTTGATTACATTACGCACCATACTTAATGCAATTGTCTGTTGCTTTGCAACTTAATACCGGAGGGGTTCGGATGATAACTCTGAAGGTGGACTTTTTAGGCATAGATGCGAGTTGGATGGCGGTCTATGTACTTTGTCGTAATGCCCAATTAAATCTCACTATACTCATCATGATATGTATGTGCATGGTCATGCTCTCTTTATTTGTCAATTGCCCAACTGTAATTTGTTCACCCAACATGCTGTTCGTCTTATGGGAGAGACACCTCTAGTGAACTGTGGACCCCGGTCCAATTCTTTTAATACTGAAATACAAATCTGCTGCAATACTTGTTTTTACTGTTTTCTCTGCAAACAATCATCTTCCACACAATACGGTTAATCCTTTGTTACAGCAAGCCGGTGAGATTGACAACCTCACTGTTTCGTTGGGGCAAAGTACTTTGGTTGTGTTGTGCAGGTTCCACGTTGGCGCCGGAATCCCTGGTGTTGCGCCGCACTACATCCCGCCGCCATCAACCTTCAACGTGCTTCTTGGCTCCTCCTCGTTCGATAAACCTTGGTTTCTTTCTGAGGGAAAACTTGCTGCTGTGCGCATCATACCTTCCTCTTGGGGTTGCCCAACGAACGTGTGAAATACACGCCATCAAGCTCTTTTACCGGCGCCGTTGTCGGGGAGATCAAG
>NC_061508.1:207742335-207791356 GCF_022539505.1 Lolium rigidum
AAGTTTCCTTAATTGGATCACCCAAGGTTTATCGAACTCGGGGAGGAAGAGGTCAAAGATATCCCTCTCATGCAACCCCGCAACCACAAAGCAAGAAGTCTCTTGTGTCCCCAACACACCTAATAGGTGTACTAGTTCGGCGAAGAGATAGTGAAATACAGGTGGTATGAATAAGTAGTAGCAACGGCACCGAAAAAGTGCTTTGCCCGGGACGAGTAAACAAGCAGTAGTAACGCAGTAGAAACGAGTAAACAAGCAGCGATAGTAGTATTTAGGAACAAGGCCTAGGGAATAGACTTTCACTAGTGGACACTCTCAACATTGATCACATAACAGAATAGATAAATGCATACTCTACACTCTCTTGTTGGATGATGAACACATTGCATAGGATTACACGAACCCTCAATGCCGGAGTTAACAAGCTCCACAATTCAATGTTCATATTTAAATAACCTTAGAGTGCAAGAAAGATCAACACGACTAAACCAAGTACTAACATAGCATGCACACTCGTCACCTTCACGCCACGTAGGAGGAATAGATCATATCAATACAATCATAGCAATAGTTAACTTCACAATCTACAAGAGATCATGATCATAGCATACGCCAAGTACTAACACGGATGCACACACTGTCACCATTACACCGTGCAGGAGGAATAAAACTACTTTAATAACACATCACTGGAGTAGCACATAGATAAATTGTGATACAAAGCATATTGCAATCATAAAGGGATATAAATAAGCACTTCACTACGCCATTCATAACAGTGAGTAAGTATTCTGTGAAATATAGCCTAAGAGACCCACACGGTGCACACACTGGTCACCTTTACACACGTGGGACAAGGAGTCTCCGGAGATCACATAAGTAAAACTCACTTGACTAGCATAGTGACATCTAGATTACAAGCATCATCATATGAATCTCAATCATGTAAGGCAGCTCATGAGATTATTGTATTGAAGTACATAGGAGAGAGATTAACCACATAGCTACCGGTACAGCCCCGAGCCTCGATGGAGAACTACTCCCTCCTCATGGGAGCAAGCAGCGGTGATGAAGATGGCGGTGGAGATGGCAGCGGTGTCGATGGAGAAGCCTTCCGGGGGCACTTCCCCGCTCCGGCAGGGTGCCGGAACGGAGACTCTGTCCCCCGGATCTTGGCTTCGCGATGGCGGCGGCTCCGGAAGGTTTTCCGTATCGTGGTTTTTCGCATCGGGGTTTCGCGACGGAGGCTTTAAGTAGGCGGAAGGGCGAGTCGGGGGGCGACGAGGGGCCCACACCACAGGGCGGCACGGGCCCCCCCTTGGCCGCGCCGCCATGTGGTTTGGCCACCTCGTGGCCCCACTTCGTATGCTCTTCGGTCTTCTGGAAGGTTCGTGGCGAAATAGGCCCCTGGATCTTCGTTTCGTCCAATTCCGAGAATATTTCGTTACTAGGATTTCTGAAACCAAAAACAGCGAGAAAACAGAAGCGGCACTTCGGCATCTTGTTAATAGGTTAGTTCCAGAAAATGCACGAATATGGCATAAAGTGTGCATAAAACATGTAGGTATCATCAATAATATGGCATAGAACATAAGAAATTATCGATACGTCGGAGACGTATCAGTAGGTATGGTGGACACAAATGGCATAGTGGTTGGCTCAAGTATTTTGGATGCATGAGAAGTATTCCCTCTCGATACAAGGTTTAGGCTAGCAAGGTTATTTGAAACAAACACAAGGATGAACGGTGCAGCAAAACTCACATAAAAGACATATTGTAAACATTATAAGATTCTACACCGTCTTCCTTGTTGTTCAAAACTCAATACTAGATATTATCTAGACTCTAGAGAAACCAAATATGCAAACCAAATTAGCAAGCTCTAAGTATTTCTTCATTAATGGGTGCAAAGTATATGATGCAAGAGCTTAAACATGAGCACAACAATTGCCAAGTATCAAATTATCCAAGACATTTTTAGAGTTACTACATGTAGTATTTTCCAATTCCAATCATATAACAATAACGAAGAAGAAACTTCGCCATGAATACTATGAGTAAAACCTAAGGACATACTTGTCCATATGCTACAGAGGAGCGTGTCTCTCTCCCATAAAGTGAATGCTAGGATCCATTTTATTCAAACAAAACAAAAAACAAAAACAAACCGACGCTCCAAGCAAAGTGCATAAGATGTGACGGAATAAAAATATAGTTTCAGGGGAGGAACTCGATAATGTTGTCGATGAAGAAGGGGATGCCTTGGGCATCCCCAAGCTTAGACGCTTGAGTCTTCTTAGAATATGCAGGGGTTAACCACCGGGGCTTCCCCAAGCTTAGAGCTTTCACTCTCCTTGATCATATTGCATCATACTCCTCTCTTGATCCTTGAAAACTTCCTCCACACCAAACTCGAAACAACTCATTAGAGGGTTAGTGCACAATAAAAATCCACATGTTCAGAGGTGACACAATCATTCTTAACACTTCTGGACATTGCATAAAGCTACTGGACATTAATGGATCACAGAAATTCATCCAACATAGCCAAAGAGGAAATGCGAAATAAAAGGCAGAATCTGTCAAAACAGAACAGTCCGTAAAGATGGATTTTATTAGGCCACCAGACTTGCTCAAATGAAAATACTCAAATTGAATGAAAGTTGCGTACATATCTGAGGATCATGCACGTAAATTGGCTTAATTTTCTGAGCTACCTACAGGGAGGTAGACCCAGATTCGTGACAGCAAAGAAATCTGGAACTGCGCAGTAATCCAAATCTAGTACTTACTTTACTATCAAAGACTTTACTTGGCACAACAAAACTCAAAACTAAGATAAGGAGAGGTTGCTACAGTAGTAAACAACTTCCAAGACACAAATATAAAACAAAAATACTGTAGCAAAATAACACATGGGTTATCTCCCAAGAAGTTCTTTCTTTATAGCCGTTAAGATGGGCTCAGCAGTTTTAATGATGCACTCGCAAAAGATAGTATGTGAAGCAAAAGAGAGCATAAAGAGGAAAATTCAAAACACATTTAAGTCTAACATGCTTCATATGCATAGGAATCTTGTAAATAAACAAGTTCATGAAGAGCAAAGTAACAAGCATAGGAAGATAGAACAAGTGTAGCTTCAAAAATTTCAGCACATAGAGAGGCATTTTAGTAACATGAAAATTTCTACAACCATATTTTCCTCTCTCATAATAACTTTCAGTAGCATCATGAGCAAACTCAACAATATAACTATCACATAAAGCATTCTTATCATGAGTCTCATGCATAAAATTATTACTCTTCACATAGGCATAATCAATTTTATTAGTTGTAGTGGGAGCAAATTCAACAAAGTAGCTATCATTATTATTCTCATCATCAAATATAGGAGGCAAAGTATCATCAAAGTAAATTTTCTCCTCAATGCTTGGGGGACTAAAAAGATCATGAAAACCAGCTTCCCCAAGCTTAGAACTTTCTATATCATTATCAACAATGGTGTTCAAAGCGTTCATACTAATGTTACTACCAGCATGCAAATAAGGTTCCATAGGTTTTTCAATTTTCGCATCAAACAATCCATGTTTTAAATCAGGAAATAGAATAAGAAGCTCATTGTTGTCCATTATGCCAAACTAGTGTAAACAAGAAACAAAAAGATGCAATTGCAGGATCTAAAGGAAATAGCTTCGAGCACACACACAACAGCGCTAGAAAAGTACTTTACCTGGGACCGGAGTATGAGTGCCTTTTACCTTTCCTCCCCGACAACGGCGCCAGAAAAGTGCTTGATGTCTACGGGTGCTTCTATTCTTATAGACAGTGTTGGGCCTCCAAGAGCAGAGGTTTGTAGAACGACGAGCAAGTTTCCCTTAAGTGGATCACCCAAGGTTTATCGAACTCGGGGAGGAAGAGGTCAAAGATATCCCTCTCATGCAGCCACCGCAACCACAAAGCAAGAAGTCTCTTGTGTCCCCAACACACCTAATAGGTGTACTAGTTCGGCGAAGAGATAGTGAAATACGGGTGGTATGAATATATATGAGCGAGTAGCAACGGCACCGGAAAAGTGCTTTGCCCAGGACGAGTAAACAAGCAGTAGTAACGCAGCAGTAGTAACGCAGTAAAACGAGTAAACAAGCAGCGATAGCGATATTTAGGAACAAGGCCTAGGGATTAGACTTTCACTAGTGGACACTCTCAACATTGATCACATAACAGAATAGATAAATGCATACTCTACACTCTTGTTGGATGATGAATACATTGCGTAGGATTACACGAACCCTCAATGCCGGAGTTAACAAGCTCCACAATTCAATGTTCATATTTAAATAACCTTAGAGTGCATGAAATATCAATTCGACTAAACCAAGTACTAACATAGCATGCACACTTGTCACCTTCATGCTATGTAGGAGGAATAATACACATCAATACTATCATAGCAATAGTTAACTTCATAATCTACAAGAGATCATAATCATAGCATACGCCAAGTACTAACACGGATGCACACACTTGTCACCATTACACCGTGCGGGAGGAATAAAACTACTTTAATAACATTGCTAGAGTAGCACATAGATAAATTGTGATACAAACACATTGCAATCATAAAGAGATATAAATAAGCACTTCACTATGCCATTCATAACGAGTGAATAAGTATTCTGTGAAATATAGCCTAAGAGACCCACACGGTGCACACACTCGTCACCTTTACACACGTGGGACAAGGAGTCTCCGAGAGATCACATAAGTAAAATTCACTTGACTAGCATAACGACATCTAGATTACAAGCATCATCATATGAATCTCAATCATGTAAGGCAGCTCATGAGATTATTGTATTGAAGCACATAGGAGAGAGATTAACCACATAGCTACCGGTACAGCCCCGAGCCTCGATGGAGAACTACTCCCTCCTCATGGGAGCAGCAGCGGTGATGAAGATGGCGGTGGAGATGGCAGCGGTGTCGATGGAGAAGCCTTCGGGGCACTTCCCCGCTCCGGCGGGTGCCGGAACGGAGACTCCTGTCCCCCGGATCTTGGCTTCGCGATGGCGGCCGCTCTGGAAGGTTTTCCGTATCGTGGTTCTTCGCATCGGGGGTTTCGCGACGGAGGCTTTAAGTAGGCGGAAGGGCAGAGTCGGGGGGCTGACGAGGGGCCCACACCACAGGGAGGCGCGGGCCCCCCTTGGCCGCGCCGCCTTGTGGTTTGGCCACCTCGTGGCCCCACTTCGTATGCTCTTCGGTCTTCTGGAAGGTTCGTGGCGAAATAGGCCCCTGGGTCTTGATTTCGTCCAATTCCGAGAATATTTCGTTACTAGGATTTCTGAAACCAAAAACAGCAGAAAACAGCAAGCGGCTCTTCGGCATCTTGTTAATAGGTTAGTTCCAGAAAATGTACGAATATGACATAAAGTGTGCATAAAAAATGTAGGTATCATCAATAATATGGCATGGAACATAAGAAATTATCGATACGTCGGAGACGTATCACAGCTCATGAGATCATTGTATTGAAGTACATAGAGGAGAGAATACCAACTAGCTACAGCTAGAACCCGTAGTCCATGGGGGAACTACTCACGGAGCATGATGGAGGCGATGGCGTCGATGAAGATGGCTTCCGGGGGCACTTCCCCGTCCCGGCGAGGTGCCGGAACGAGACTCGTCCCCCGAAACGGAGTTTCGCGATGGTGGCGGCGCCCACGGAGTCTTTCCGGAGTTTCGTCAATTGGTATCGAGTTTTTAGGTCGAAAGGGCTTATATAGGCGAAGAGGCGGCGCAGGAGGGGCAACAGGGTGCCCTCCCCATAGGCCGGCGCGGCCCTATGGTGTGGGGGCCCCAGGCCTCCCCTTTGACTCCCCTTCGGTGTCCTGGTCCGTCTCGGTGAATTATGATGTTTGGTCTTCGTTTCGTCGAATTCCGAGGATATTGCCCGAACAGCCTTTCTGGAACCAAAAACAGCAGAAAACGAGGACCGGCACTGTGGCATCTTGTTAATAGGTTAGTTCCGGAAAACGCATAAAATCATCATAAAGTGCAAGCAAAACATGTAAGTATTGTCATAAAACAAGCATGGAACATCAGAAATTATGGATACGTTGGAGACGTATCAGGCTGCATTGATTCTCTTCCTCGAGATGCACTTCGGTGCGATCATGCGGAAGGGCTGGTGCTATGGATGTTAATCCACGACCCTCAATCTGCCTACCTAGTTCTGGTGGGGCTAGCGGTCGGTGATGGCCAATAGTATGGTGACTACCGGGCTGGCTTTGAATAAAGGGGGTTTGGTCCTAGGATTCCTCTCACGCCATGACAAGGATCTGCTTGACGCCTATCTTCACTAATCTGGCCGGACTGTCGTGTTCAGGAAGGCTTCGTCGGCGAATTCCAATGGATGACATGCCTGGAGGTTGCCGGATTGGATGGGATTTTCATCGCGCGCAACCATATTTTTTCTGACTGTTTGGTTTCTGAGAGAGCGATGTGAAGCTTTGTTGCCATCATGAAAAGCTATCTGGCCTAGTGCTTAAGCAGTTCATTTCGTGTAGTTAAATTGGTTTGATTGGTACAGCTCTGACCAGATGTTCAGTCCATTGCTTCCTGTCGCCAGCTAGATACCTAACCCTCCCTCTCCCCCCGACCTAACCCTCCTCTCCCCCCGCGCCGGCGGCGCCGCGCCGTGCCGGGGCCCTCCTCCCCTGCCGCCGCCTCTTCTCCCTAGGGCGCCCTCCTCCCCCGCCGCCGTCGCCGGGAGCGCTGCCGGGCAAAGCCCTGCGGCGTGGCGGCGGCGGCGGCCTATCCTCTGGCCCCACAACCTGGAGGGCACGGCGGCGGCGTCTGCCCGGCCTCTCCTTGATGCGGTGGCGCAGGGAGGCGACGGCTATGGCGTCAATCTGCAGGCGACGGGCGGCGGCGGCGAGGATCGGGTCCAATCTTGGTCCGTTTGGGCCGGGACGGGTGTCGATCTGCCTATCGTGGCTCTGCCTCCTCGGCAGGGAGGCGTTCGTGTACATCCCTCGCGTCATGAGGAAACCTGGGGCAGCAGCCCCGGGCATGGTGGTGGTTGTCATCTTCTTCGTCGGAGGTGGTCGGCTAGGGTATCGACGACAGTTGCGGGATGATGTATACGTGCAGGATAGTGGAGCCGTCTGGCGTCATGGTGGCATCGACGGCAGGTCTTGCAAGGTTAATGCGATGATCTCTCTTGAAGATGGAGTTGAGGAAGACGGCGGGAGCAACTCCTGTGGCGTGTGCATTGGCGTGCACTGAGAGTCTGCTTGACTGGATGTGCTTCTCACCTGCTATTGGGCGGTTTGTGAAGACATTTAGTTTTGGATGATGTGAGTTGGTGTATTGTCACCATCTTCATCCCACTGTAGGTATAGTAAGGTTGCTTCGAGATTGATATTTGTATTGTTTCTTGTAAGGTTTCGTGAATAATCTAATAAAAAAGCCGTGTGCATTCTTTGGATGTAGAAGCTGGGACGATATTTTCCCCATTTCGAAAAAAAAAAAAAGCTCTGACAAGATGTAGGATCAGGCGTACCTAAAAGCTGTCTTGGAGTAGATAATCTAATAGGCTCAAGCTCAATGGCTTATTTTAGCCTATTAGTTCCTCGCTTTCTTACTTGAGCAGCTATCTGAGTAATCATGCTATACTTGCTTCTTTAGTTTGTAGCTGCTCGTTGCTTTAGCGATGAGTTTGTCGGCAGACTATTCAGTTCTGACGACAGATATGATATGATTCGTGTTGTGTTCGGGACAACATGCAGATTAATTCTCAAGGATGAAAATAAAAAATATAGTGTGCATCTATGTTTGGGTAACTAATTTTCATATACGCCGGATACGCTTGATCATTCTGTCGGATACGCTTGCCCGCTGGGGAGCGTCTTTGTCTTTGCCCCAACCACCAGAGCTTTGTGTTAGACTAGGAGACAACACTTTCTCGCTTCCTTATACTCCCACCGTTCTTATTTACTTCATGTTTTGGATTTAATCAAGGACTGCACTACCTAGCGACATCGCACATATCTTGATCCGTGCGGCGGCATGCTCCTCCCTCCTGGTAAACTATCACGGCCCACTAGCTCTGATAGGCTGTCACCTACTAGCTCAGGTCTATGTAGAAAAAATACTGCATGCATGTTGCCGTCCTCACATGGCGCAGAAAAACTTTGAAAAAGGCTACATGGTGCCGTAGCCTAGCATAGTCACACTGGTAGTACTAACTTAGATTAGCTATGTATGGTGAAACTTTTTAACAAGGTCAAAATGATCAAATCAATTAATAATACACTTGCCAGCAAACAGATGAATAGTTGTCAGACACATTACATTTGGTCGCCACTTCAAAGTTCAAACCAACGTGAAAAGCCTATAACTACAAAATACACTGCCTCACATTATACATGAACAATTGCCAAATAAATTGCACTTGACTGCCAGGAAAAAATAAACGTAATTAACATATTTTTACAATGTAATAATGTCACTGGTTATTTAGTGCCTAGTCGCCAAGTTAATTTTACTTAGCTGCCAAGTTTATAGTGCCTAAAAGTTAATTTTAACTAATTGCCAAAATTATACTAGTAATTGCAAAATTCTCAGTGTGCCTAGTTGCCAAAAAATTCTGCCAAATTTTCAGTGCTTAGCTGACAGGTTCTTATTTCCTAACTGCCAAATTTCTACCGCTTAGCTACCAGATTCTTATTTCTGCCAAATTTCCACCGCTTAGCTACCAGATTCTTTTTGCAAAAATAGTGAGGTTGCTTGCTAATCGGCAGACTTCAAATAGTTGAGGGTGTGATGAATTTCTTGTCCTCCAAAAAAAATGGCGACACATGAAACTAGGATGTTCACCAAAATCACTGGATAAAACCCAACAAAAACCAGATTATGGTTGTGTGCTCGATCCTACGTACTCATCGACGAGCCGTCCTTGGCATGCTCGGCAGGCGCCTCCCCTGCACTAAGAATGGACACATCCTCGTCGGCGGCGGCGCCCCCTTGCCAGCGACGAACGCCTCACGCTTGTTTCCTGTGGCCTCCTTGTGTGATTGTCGGCGGCGGAATCCCCGGCCTTCCGACCGGCGCCTCCTCCTTGCGCTCGTCGGCGGCGGGCTCCGTGATGTGTCCTCGTCGGTGGAGTCCCCCGCGCTGTCGACGGAGGACTCATCTCCGCGCTCGTCGGCGGCAGGCTCCGCGTCGTGTGTTTGTCGGGCATCCCGCCCTTCCGACGGGGACCTCCTCCTCGTGCTTGTCATCGGCAGGCTCCGCGCCTTGTGCTCGTCGGTGGAGTCCAGCGCTGCTGACGGATGCCTCCTTCTCGCGCTCGTCGGCGGCGGGCTGATGCTGCGTAATCGTCGGTGGAGTGCACGCGCTGCCGACCGACATCTCCCCGCGTTCCGCAGCGGCAGCGGCCCCCTCCTTCTGACAACTTTCCGGCCTCTCCGCCTAGCGCATCTTCTCCGGGGAGAGAGAAAAGAGAGAGGAAGAGATTATGTGGTTCGGAGCAAATTGTGGAGGACAAGTTTGGAAGGAGCGGGTGGTTGGGTCGAAGAGATAAGGTGTCAGCTGAGTAAGAGGAGCGATCGTTTTTGGCGAATCCTAAAGCGTCACACGAAAGAGCAGCCGGTGCGGCGCCTCTTCGTAGAATTTCCCTTTAATCAAAGTCAAACTCTGTAAATTTTAACCAAATATATACGAAAAATAAACGGAAGGAGTAGCTCGGGTCTCAACCCCGCTGTGTTCGACGTGGCCCATGGATAATGCTGAGGTAGAGCTGAAGCTTGAAGACTACTAGTTCGGTGGTGTAGACACTATCCAGGACCCATGACCCGCCGAAACCGGTTACACAGCTTGCTCTAGTTGGTTCCATGGTTTGCGCAGTTTCGGACCAAACCATGAACAGGCTTGCATACAGACATGTGCAGTGCGATGGCTTCAAGCAATTATCTCTTCCTCTTCAGCATCTCAAGTATCAGTTCTGGTTTCCTGCACACCTTACTTTCCACCCACTGCGGCGAGAAGGAATCGCCAGTAACTTTGCCAAGTCCCTTGGCCTTGCCTGAATACTTCGTGATCTTCAGCCTCTTCCTCCCTACACCTGCAGAGACCCTGAGTGATTCACCATTCCTCTTGGCGCGGTCGGTTGAGTTTGACGTGACGACGCCTCGACCCGACGACATTGGCGGTGCTAACATCCTTGAAATGCTTAGTTCCTCGAGCGCGAAGGTCTTGTCAGTGTCGCTGGCACAGTTAAGATCCTCCGACAACTCATCTGTCCTGGAAAATGAGCGGCATCCTTCATGCAGCAAGCCTGCATTGCCAGGTCCTGATGCTCTCCGAATCAACGTGGCTGCAGCTGAAATAGGCTTGTGTGGGTGGTTAACCGCCACTTGGAGAAGCGGATGCTGCTTCTGAAGAAAGAAATAGTCATAGATGAGCTGGCTTGTCGTCAAGCACCTGACAGTGCTGAGCAAGAGTTTCTCAAGCTGATTAATAATGGTTTCTCCTTGTTGCATTTCATTGTACAATGTGCTAGATAAAGTGAGCCATTCAGTAAGTTGATCTCCAATAATCTGCAAGGATGAGGTGGCATTTATCGCCAAGTTAGCACTTGGCAAAAAAGTACATGTGTTTGTATTATAACAATATAATAAAGTCGGTCCACTTAAAGAATACTGGAAAGATGGCACAAACCTCAAAGAGTAGAACAATATCTTTTGCCAATGTAAGATGCCCAACGAAAGTAGATAAAGATGAAAAAAACCTGAAGCATAATAAAAGCCAGAGATGTAATCAGAACAAAGAGCAGCTTTGTTTCTATTGAAATTAATCTGCAAGATTGTCATTTTAGTAAATCCAATTTACTTACATGTTTGTGACTTGGTGTTTTGCAGCTGGATTTGCTTTGAGACCAAAACTTGACAGTCTCATAAACCTGCACATGCGATGAAATTATTGGAATTATTACTGAAACGTCTTGAAATCATTGGTCATGCTAGGCAGGATAAACTAGAGTTGTTTCATCTAAAAGTATAATTCAACAAACCTGTTAACAAGCTTCAAGCAACTCAAGAAAAGGTTAGGTCCTCTGCATCCATCAGACTCCTGATTTGCTACTTCAACGTCTTGGTGGTTAGCATAGTTCAAAATTTGGGCATTCTCTAGTGCTCCAATAACTACTTCCCCAAGAACAGAAAGGATAGTAATGTCTTCAAACTTCTTCTCTAAGCAATACTCAATATTGGCTTGGAATGAGGACATATTTTCATCAATTGTGCGGATAAAATATTCAAAAAGGTTATCAAGGAAAACCATGTAAGAAGCCTCTAAATAATTGGAGTTCGTAAAAAGGGATCCATAAACCTCAATAGCCAGCTTCGCCTCCAAGTCTTGTGTCATCGGAAGATAACCCTTGGAACTAGCGAAAAATGGATAACAGAAGAACTGACAGAAAACATCATGGCCACTTGCGCCACAGCTAAGCTTCAAGTAAGACATCATTTGCTCATTCAAGCACTTTGACACTTTGTTCCACAACAGCAACCATTTTATTCTTAGCTGACTATCTACTGGATGCATGATCTGCATATACAAAAAAGCAACAGCAGCATGGAAGTTCTCCGGGAGATCAGACGAACAGATAATTAAAGCCAATTGATGGGCATCTCCATGTGACAACTCCCCGGTAAACTGAGTTACGACTGACAGAGACAGTGCAGTCAAGTAAACTGCTGGAGAAACCATCTCCATGTAAGCAAGTGGCCTGATTCTTGGATAAGATAACTTTGTACTGCATTCTGCATATTGCATCTCATTTATTTGTTCTATGTCTAAGCATAACTCGCACTTTCCAGAATCCAACATAGAATTATCCAGTTCCTCTATAGTACACTTGACAAACTGAAGACCAAATTGCACTAACACTGCTGAACTGTTACTCTTTTGCTTTCCTTCCAGATCCAGAAACACTTTCTTTACAAACTTGCATACCTTAGTAATGCATATCGCAACATTGTCATCAGCTAACTTTGAGTTACACTGAAGTCGAACTCCCTGTAGAAGCAACCTGAAAATTTGTGTTGTGGAGTCCATAATAGTTACTGCCATTTCAACAGCCATATTCTGAAGTAGTTCTGGATTCACAATTAAGCTAAGGATCCCCAACTGAAAATCAAGGCAGGTAACGTCCCATGGTAACCATTTGATTTGATGAACACCCAACAAGGCCTTGAGATGTGTACAAGTTTGGGATAGCAGGTTCTGATTCAATAGAACACACACATTCTCTCCAGGTGAGCTCAAATGCCTAACTCTTACTGAAACAAAAGCGTGAAAAAGGTTGATGCAAAATGACCACAGTGGCTTGTTCTTACTATGAAGTCCACTGGAGAAGATTATCTTGAGTACTGGCCCAAAAGCAGCCTCCAGAATAGATAAATGGTTAATCAAATCACCAAGTTTATATAGAAGGTAATGCCATGTGCTCAAGCAGGAGGAACTTAAAGTAATATTATGACTTCTCGACAGAACTGCACATAAAGGCATCATAATTAGTCTTATCTTTTTCATCTGGGCACTAACATGTGCTCTGGCTTCAATAGGAGACAGCACTGTCTCTTGATCCACATTTCCTAAAGCCTGTGGCGCAAAGAATGCATCCACCAAATTTCTCCAGCTAACCTGCAATTCTGAAAAGATTATCATATTATATTTGGAATATATTTTTCTTACAGGAATAAAGTGTACTTCACGAAATAGTTTAACTCACCATTGTGGTTATCTGAACTTGTGGATCAGGATCAGTAAATAACTGCTCAGGAACTTTAAGTATTTTATTAAGTAGAGGTCTAGTGCTCACTGCACTTGCGCCAAGTAAGGATACGAACCATCCCCATGTTTTCACTGCTTGAATTTTTTTCGAAGGTTCATTGAGCATATTAATCATAGAAGAGAGTAGCTTTTGCTCAAGGTCCAATGCTACTTCCTGCACAGCATGTACAAAGTAAAACTTGATTGAGGAACTGTTCATACGCAGAAAATAAGAAAATTGGAATATTAGATTGCACTAGAAAGTAAAAAAAAAAGGGTACAACAGGAGGTTGGTAAATAACACAATCAACATTGCAATAGGCAAAGTAGCAGAAGATGGTAACTTATTTAATGAGAAAAGAATCAGAGTCACAAAATTGTTGTAAAAAGACTAAATGTCAAATGTAACACAATCATTAATGTAACGGAGAAGCACTATTGTACTGTGCCAGATATTAACTGGCCTAAGTTAATCTGTTAGTAACTTTCAGTCTGCTTTCTCAAATGGGTTTTATAATCATTCCAGACAAACTGCAGGCAATTTCAGTGCTACACAGATAACAAAAAATTGTTGGTTTTTGTTTTCCCTAAGAAGCTCAAAGGGACATCTTATTCAGTACCAAACTCAATGCAAAACATTTCCACAGCCATGTGTGTGGTGGCAATTAAGTTTGTGATATCTGACTACGGTTATAAAGACACAACCTGGGTACTATGGTTGGCAACAACGAAAATAATGTCACCAATTAGAAACATATATTCAAAAATCACTATAGGAGACATTTTTCAGTTACCTTAGAAAGAGAAGATTGAGGAGGTAAAATAACTGATGACACTTTAATGAGACATCTTTCAGCCACATCCCTTTCCGGCTTCTCAGCACTTAAGAGTCTTCGGTATATCGGGGGAACCCA
This sequence comes from Lolium rigidum, assembly GCF_022539505.1. NCBI lineage: Eukaryota > Viridiplantae > Streptophyta > Magnoliopsida > Poales > Poaceae > Lolium > Lolium rigidum. The sequence goes on from NC_061508.1 coordinate 207,756,088, forward strand.
CATGCTTGAGAGGTCCCTCATTCCTTTTGGATTTTGGCTAGCAAGTTTCATGGTAGCCTTCAGTAAGTATTTTCAGGCACAACCTTAGTCCAAGCATTACTAACAGATAATACATTAAACTAAAAAAAAGGAACAACAATAAAGTGCATGCTTTACACTTGTGGCAAAAGTGCTCATACTAAAAGGTAAAACCCTCCAACTTCGAAGATATTTTAATTATTGTGACAACATAAAAAGAAAGTAATGAGGCATGGAAAAAATCGAATGAGAGATCATCTATGAGCAATATGTTTTTCCACTTTGCTGAAGACGTGAAACAAAAGAGTAATGAATTCTAGTAATTACGAAGATAGCTTAGTAAATTAACATATTTCTGTGTTGCCATTGAAAATACAAGTGATGATACAAAGTGAACAGGTTCACTGAAATTTCATTAGAGAGAGAGGGTATGCATTTAACAGTGCGTAGTTTCAGTTGGAGGAATAACCTGAACTGCCTCAAATGTTGTAGACAAAGAACCAAATGGATTGTCAAGGGCATAAACAATAGCATTCAGCACGGGAGATGTTTTATCCTCTACAACCAAAGCCTCTAACTGTTGAACAGAAATGCACCAGACTGCAAGATTACAAATAGCCTGCAATAACAAAATAAGAGGAACACAACCAAATTAGTGAACGAACATGCACATTCTCCGCAACAAAACTGAACAAAAGAAACACTTGAAAATAGAAGAAAATGGTGAGCAGAATCAACCTTCATCTTGGTAGTCATGATCAGCTGAACCAAAGTAGCCAATACAGACTGAGCCAACTGTCCTGCAGGGCAAGAACAAACAAATATTATACCTAATCCTTCAAACCACAAATAATTTCAAGATCCAAAGGCATGTCTGAGCAGCCAAGCACATTGATCGGTTCAGAGGGCGATGTAATAAGAGATGGCAGTATATACTGATTTAAGAACAACAGAATAGAAAGGCTCTTCAATTGTAGAAAATCATGAACTCTCAAACACCTTCTAAGTGGAAGACTGGAAGGTGAACCTGCAGCCGTCCAAGGCCAAAGGCGAGGCCAGCAAGCAGGCTTATACAGGCTGAAGCCTGCCCTCCGAAGATGTAATTTTTTTTTTTACTACTAGCAATCTTCCAAAGGAGGCTCATTAGCCCAACTCGCACAGACACACAGCATCGTATCTAAGCCTCAAGCACCCATGACGCATCGGCATCGTATCCAAGCATCGAACAGGAGAGGCAGAGACGGAGGCAAGGTGGCGGGCCAGCGGCCACGACCAGCGAGGCGGCGAGCCAACGACAGAGGAGGGGCTGGGGTCCAGCGGAGCGCCGCACGCCCGCACCCAGAAGGCGACGCGCGGACGGCGGACGCACCCAGCCGGCAGCCACCAAAGGCCAAACCCTAGCGGTTTGCTAGCGGGAGTGGCAGCCGGCGTCCGGGCGTCCGGAGAAGTTTGGGCTGGGGCTGAGCAGCGTGCCGGCCTGCCGAAAGTCTCTGTGCACCGGAGAGAGGAGCGCCGGCCTGCCAGTGAGCATCGGCAACACCTTCTGTTATGTGGTATTAGTCGAATATTGGTCCTCCAATCCTCATATTATTTTGCTATCTCTCTGTTGCAAATTTGTAATTATGTACTAGCTAGCTCCAATTAATTTATCTATGTGTAATATATTTTCAGATTTGTTAAAATGAAGAGAAAGCCCGTGAGCATCCTTAGCTATTATACATCTAATTCTGTTGGTAGCACTCAACCTGAACCTGAGCATGTTGAACCTCAAGCTGAACCTCAACCTGAACCTGAACATGTTGAACCTCAAGCTGAACCTGAATATGAACATGAACCTGATCCCAAAATTGTTGAGAGCAATGCCACCACATTTGATGAGACTGATGAGAGTACAAACCAACCAAGTTAGCATATTCAAGAATTTCATCCAAGTCAAATTATTCATCATCCAGGACTTAGAATACCAATAGATGATTATGCCCCCGAAATTAGAAGTGATGTGACAAGAGCTTATTTGTTGAATGGGCGAAACAAAGCTGTAGGGCATAAATTCAAGAAGACACAAGATGGAATTATTTGGAGATCATTTCAGGCACACTGGTTGGATAAATTTGATTGGTTGGAATACAGTGTGGAAAAGATGGTTACACTCGTTGGAAAACAGGTCTGGATAATTTTAAAAAGCATGTTGGATTCTTTATTCAGCCAAGCCAAGAGCTTTTGTGAGACACATGAGATTGAAGTGCCAAATATGGATGATCATGTTGGAGCTTTGGGTCAAACTGTTCATACCACCAAGAACGCGACGACTCGACTCCACTATTACAAGGTTAGCATATTCAATGTTGCCATTGATGCAACTCTCGCTGAAGTGAATCATCGATTCAATGAAGTTTCCACCGAGTTACTTGATTGTATGGCCTGTCTTAGTCCAGGAAACAACTTCTCAAAGTTTAATGTTGAGAAACTTATTCGGCTTGCTGAAATTTATGCTGAGGACTTCACAGAAGCAGACAGGTTGTTGCTAAGAATTGACCTCCTAAGATTTCTTATGAACATTAGGAGAAGTGAATAATTTAATGGATGTCAAAATCTGTCCACACTTGTTCAGTTGATGGTTCAAACAACAAAACACACATATTTTCCATTGCTGTATCGTCTCATTGAGTTGGCTCTCATTCTTCCTGTGGCAACTGCATAGGTTGAACGCATATTTTCAGCAATGAAGATTATTAAAACAGATTTGCGCAATAAGGTGTCCGATGAATGGCTAAATGATTTAATGGTGTGCTACTGTGAGAAAGAGATATTCAGAAGCATTCATGATGATCAGATCATTATACAGTTTCAGAAATTGAGGGATCGTAGAGGACATCTGTCGCGGGAGTATGATGTGATTTCTTAGAGGTACATGTCTGTTTACTACTCCCTCCGGTTCATATTAATTGACTCTAATATAGATGTATCTAGACACATTTTAGTTCTAGATACATCTATATTAAAGTCAATTAATATAAATCGGAGGGAGTAGTTTTATTAGAGAGTTCACTTTGTCCTTTTGTTGTTGTTTCTCTAGTACTGGATGTATTAGTGTGTGATTTGTATGCTTTTAACCTGAAAATTTGTGGTATGTTGTCTTAATTAATTTTGTCTTATATATTGGCTTATTTTCTACCGGAAGTAGTCATTTAGTTAGTCGTCGTCAACTTTTAGCCTCCCCTGCAAATAATTCCTGGACTCGCCGTTGTCCAAGGCAAAAGGATATAGTTGATAACTAGATATTAGCTCCAAACGCATGCCAGAATGAAAATTGAGCAATAGTCTGGAATTAAACATCTAAATCGATCTCCAGGGCACCTACATTCCACCATGACTTGTTCACTAACCCTGACCCGGCCCAACCAAAACGCACATTTAACTGACGACCAGATGGATGCAGTTATCAGGAAGTGCTACTACCTGAGATGGTGGAGACGAGGACGGGGTGGTAGAGCGCGAAGCCGAGACACTTGAGGGCGGAGGCAGCGACTTCCTCGTCATGGTCGGCTGCGTCGCGCAGGAGGAGCGGAAGCAGGGCAGAAGGGGAAGCCGCGGCCAGGTCGGCGGCGGCGGAGGGGTCGTCGGCGCACGCGCGCTGCAGGTGGAGGAGGCGCGCGTACGCGACAGCGCGGTCGGGATCCGCCGCTATCTCCTCCACCTGCCGCGCCACTGTCGGCGGTGGCGGTGGCGGCGGCATAAGAAGGTGGATGCCGGGCCGGCGGCGGAGGCGGTTGCCTAGGGCTCTTTTGGCGCGAAAGGGGAACGACGGCAGAAGGTGGCAGTTTGGGCGTAATCCAACACGCAACAGCGGAAGCGGCTTTCTGGATATACGTCTCTCGCTGCCATTCCGTTGGATGAACAGTAACAAAAGGTCGAATTCTCAAAAAAAAGTAACAAAAGGTCGAGCTAAGATCAAAGAACATCGCCAAAGATACCGACTAACATTATGGGCACGTTGGGTAGGTTGGACGCCCTTAACTTGCATCGCTCTATTAAACTAGATTTAGATGTGCGCCTTGGCGCACGAACCCGTGAAGCTCTTTCCAATATTTATTTTATGTAAGCCAATATGGTTTTACAGAAGTTTCAGTTAAATTAAATGACTAACATAGTAACAAATTCAGAGTCACGCTTTGGCGCATAGCCCCATCTTTCGGATTGATGAATATTTTGTAAAACACTTTATAATACCTTCAGAGGACAGCAAGGCAGCAACATTAACATGATTGTCGGAACCAATGCAAAACTGCACATATTAGTCTAACCGACCAGATAACACCTTGTGTTTGCAAAAGGGATCAAACAACAAAATCGAATAGAATATAAACAACCGCATGGTAGAATGCACAACAAATTTATAGATACAATCTTGGTTTAACTTTAGAAATGTTTGACTGGACGCATCAGGTACTCGTTTTTATCTTCAGGCTCTTTAAGTTGAGCTCTGTAGAAATCTGTGATGACCGTGCAAGTTGTTTCTTCAATGCATGTGCTATTTCATAATCTGTAGATTAGATTCCAGACACTTTCTAGCACCTTCCAGCAGCAATGTAGTCTTCAAACTAAGATAAAAGAAGGGGCGAGAACACTTTCATTAGGAAGATTAGAAACATCATGATGTTTTTACCAAGGTCTTTGCATACTCATATTTTCATTACAAAGTAAACATTTGGTCCAGAGAAAATAATTCAATTTATGTAAATCAACATCGAGTAAGTAAACATGTGGTACAGAGAAAATAATTTAATCGATGTAAATCATCACCGAGTGTATATATATGAAAAACACGGAATGTGATTTCAGTATACGAACCATTGAAAATGAAAGTTGAAACATATTCTTTTCAATTCATAATTATTTGCAGAGGTGCCTTCATGAGAACAAAGATGAATGGAAACACATTGCAGTGTACCAGTGCAGACTACACAAAGAGAGTGATCAGCCACACCGACTGCTCCAGCTATAAAAAAACCAGCCTAAAGACAAAGAGCAAGTTGAATCCAAGCCACAAATGACAATGTCATGAAATGAATAGAAGACGACAAAATGAATACCATCTCTCGAACCACGCAACCAGATCCAAGCAGAAGGCTGCAGGACTTGCTTGGCTGGATGAGGCTCACATTTGGATGTATAAAGCACACCATCCAAAAAAATAATTGGAATAAAACAGTTCTGCTAGCACACAAGGCCAAACAAATAAGCAACAATCCTCTAGCACACAAGGCCAAACAAAAGTACAGGAAAATACACAAATGGTACTATCTGCCTATCAGAAAATTTCACATGCACAGGTGGTCCTCTAGCGGAATTCAAGTACCGATGGTGGCGTCTTAAGGCATGGTTACTTCAGGAGCAACCTATTGTAATAGAATGTAGATATCGGTGATACATAGTAAAGGTCCTAACAGTGGATTAGAGGTAACATAATATGGGCTAGGAACAAAAGGAGTAAGCAATTAGAAATAGCAAATGAATATCACTAAATACAAAGAGGATAGAACTACCATTAGTCACTCGGGCTATCATGAGATATTTGATCTACTAATTTTTTGAAAGTAAAATACTCCATATTATTGAAGTAATATGGATGAGCATTTTAAAATTTAAGAAAAATAATCGGTTACTTGCCAAGGAAACTAAACGAATATATCGAGTCACGCATTTAGCAGGACTAAGTGATGAACTAAATAAGCAAGAAGACACGATGAACTATATACATTTTTCTACCCAATGGAGTAAATATGAAGAAGCATAATTCACTAAAGATATTACATGGAAACTTTCTAGTTAGAAATAGTCTTAAGCCCTGATCGCAATGTAAGCACATAAAACAAATAAAAAATGAAACCAAATGTATAAAGAAATAAGCACACTACCTTTTGACTTGTAACAGCCTGTAAACCAAGTCACACCATTTGGAGGTGGTTAGCGCTTTGGAAAAACAAATTCATAGAGCAGACTCTTAAGTTCAGTGGAGCCATACCTGTGAAGAAGAAGCAACCATAGCTGGAGTATGGCGTGAAGAATATATTTGACTCGCAATAAAATGATCTCGCAACCAATGAGCATTACAATAGTACGTAGGTTACAAAAGTCAATAAAACATACAATTCCTACACTATAATGTTAACATGTGTAATATTGTGTACTTGCAACTACATCCGGTGCGCCATATATTATCTTCCGATACATTTATCTCTAAGAGATCTAGAACATTTTCTTACAAGAGACAACTTGTACGCATCCTTTCCTTGCAATTTTTGCAAGAGGCTGTTTCCACGACTTTAACCCGTGACCTTCTGATCACAAGGCAGCAGCTTTACCACTGTGCCAAGGCTTTATAATAGACAACAATAAACTGGAAAATTAATTTAAGAAGTTGCATGCCACACTCCTCTTTCCTAGGGCAAGGAGACGGTGAGGCAGCAAAATCATACGCGATGTGGCCATTATCGAGAGCCTGCAAGTACACGAGTACGTAACATGCATGTTTTCCTTATGCTAGTGCAAGATCTGAATTTTTCCAAAACTATACATATGTGGGGGAGGAGGAGCCAAAGCTGCAAGGACAGGGATGCACAAGCACAACCGTGGCTCAGTCATGCGACAGCCTAAAATGTTCGAGTCCGGTACTTATTTTGGCAGTGTTGACAATAAAGCTTTAGAAAACAATATCTAATCAAGAGGTAGAAATAGTGGTTATTGAAAAATAACTTATATGTATTAGTTACCCATTTGCACCAATCCTTTAATTTTCAGGAGGCGGTGTTTAGTTACCGATAAAAAATTAACACATGCTTTCCTCACAAGGCAACTGATCAGACGTAACAACAGTCAAGAAAAAACATCCTCCCATACCTCCTATTCTTTAACTTCCAATCACAACAAACACAAGGATATGGAATAAATGCACTTCCCACCACGAGAGAATGGCTCCTTGTAGATAGAAACACATACGCCGTGATCATATCATATTTATAGGTCTTCTTACCTCACATGCAAAATCACAGCAACCAAGTAAAGTGTAATAGTTAAAAAAATCAGCACTATCCCACTCGGGCATAAGAGGCAACAAAATTCAGTAATGAAACAAGTAATCACTAACCATCCCATTAACTATGTGCATATATCTTTAAGGTTGATTTCTTTCATCCGACTCAGCGCAGTCATATCCACTTGAGTATATAGTAAATACACATCAAAATAGTGAATTCCAGTAACCCAGTAACCGTCGGTGGTAGTTCTTTTTGCAAAACCACATAGAACAATTTCAGACAACTCCAGAGCAAATGTTAATTACAGGATGCAATACAAGAAGCCTTGTATGCATAGATATAAGTAATTATGTGCATTCATGCTGATGCCACATGGGTAAAACAAAGATACTTATTGTGCATATTCTACTACCTGGTTAATATATTGTTAGATAGAGCTAACTGGCCACATATGCACCGTGAAATTAAATGAGATGTCCATATACAGATTAGATGTAAAACCAACAGAGCTAGTTCCAGGAAAATGAAAAAAATCATGGCTTTAAGAGAGATAGTACGTTCATGCTCTAAAAAGAACAATAATAAACACGGATGTAGAAATAAAGGTAACTCTAAAAATAAGTTGAACAACCTGAACTCATAATACAAAAACAGACCGTTATGCTCCATCGCCGTAGGGAAATAAACTTGCAGCTCCAAGATCATGCCAAATAATCATTGATTGACCAATTTGGACAACTATGAGAAAAAAAAGGGAAGAATGAATGGAAAACCTTTTTGTGGGAGATGGCATGATCACATTTTTACTCAATGTTGTCGTATGAACTTCAGTAAACATTTTTGCCTCCATTGCAACACGGAAAGTTCACATAGCGAGGTAATGCCCCTTCATGCATCCCCCTTGAGCCTGACTTTCAAATAGAACTCCATTAAATCTAGCAAAACATCGAGGACGAAATCAATATACATCAATCCACCTCCATATCGAGTGCACCTATGGTGAGTAAAAAAATCTATGACAACTACCTACCAGCGATATGGTGAATAAAGAGAGCTGGATTATGAGCAAATAGGCACCAACCAGCAAAATAAATGCAGTATGAAACAATAAGGATCATTAGTATGAAGATTCACTATTTGTCCTACTACAGTTATAATAAATAATGCCGAGCAACACAAAGCAGCTATCCCGCTTTTAACCCATAACAATTCAACCGCTTAAATAAATCAGTAATACCCACATATAAACCCACATAATCAACATGTATAATGCATGACTGACTCGATAGCATCCTTAATCTAACTTATATTCCAGGGACATCACTGATCCATCTGTTTACCTAGAAAAAGGACACCTTACTCAAATCAACTTTAATGAGAACACCGTACAGTGAAAGTAGTAATCTTACTGAAATAATATGAAGAAAGGATGTTAAGATTCGAAGAGAATATACCATTTCCTTTTGCTGTTTAGCCTCCATGTCTCTACCCTCTTGTACGAAGAAGCATAATTTCCTAGTAATTGCTTTTGATTCCTTATTTGTACTCGCAAGCAAAAGCAACGTGCGAATATATTTTGTAAAACTGGATGGCTTTGATAAATTCATCAAGGAACTTAATACTGAGACAAGATCCAATAGCTGATCCGAAAATGAACACATCAGCAAACATAAGCTAGAACAAGGAAAATATTAGTTTGGGGAAACAATGTATGGACCTAGAGCTTAGTCAAGAGATTCGTCGGCTTAGAGAGTAGGGTCTCAATTCCATGCCGTTGTGGTGCCCGCCACCTGCGAGATGTTTCCCAATTCAACGAATAAGCCGTGCGAGGTGCACATCGTCTTGTTTTCTCAGCTACATGTGGGTGCATGTGACGTATAGATAGAGTGAGAGCAGAGAAAGATAGAGAGGAAGAGACAGAGAGAGAGAGAGAGGAGGGAGAGGCAAACCTAGATGAATCTCAACCCGTTGATGTTGCTGCTGCCGCTTGACGGAGATGGGGCCTGCTGGAGAGTAGAGAAGGAGGCCATCATCGTCCGGTTCAGGGCTGTGCACCATGCCCTCGCTGCGTTAGGGTTAGGGTTAGAGGTTGGGGCGGAGGAGGAGGCCGCAAATGGCTACAGCAAGGCCACCCGCGCGCCCCCTTCTCCATGGTTGCTCCTCTACCGCATCCCCTCGTCCTCCATCGGATCCTCCCCTCCGCAGCTGGCTCCTTTCTTGCCCGTCTGGCGCCTTCTCCGTTTCTCCATGTGCCGCCGAAGGAGGGACTATAGGGTGGAGGGGCGGCGACCAGCGACGAGGTTGAGGCGGAGGCAGCCGAGACCCGCCGCCGCGCTCGGGATCTTCCCGGCCGGCCCGCTCGGAGGAGGCCGCCGCCATCCCGCTTGTCGGCTAGGTTTTTTGGGGAAGGAGATGAACGAGAGAGAAGAGGATGCGGGAGTTGGTGACCGCCTCTCTCCATGTGCATTCGCAGCCACGCGACGCGAGAGTCCGGGCCGAGCGGGGGCTTTCGGACGACCCATGGATAAAAAGTGGGTCCGCGGGAGGGCCTCAGCGCCCTGGACGAACGACCGGCCGAGATCACGCCACGTCACCTCGATCGAACGGCCAAAAATCCAAACGCCTGTGAGAGCTCCATGGGGGTGCAGCAATCATACCGTGGGATTTCGGTCTGTTTGGTTACTAGCGTTGTCACATGGTACGGTTCTTAAAGCACCCTTAGGTCAGATCCTTTAGATGCAACAAATATGTGCACGTGTTTTTGGTTAGGCTCATTCTCTCTTACGCCACTACTTCACACACCCTCTCTTCAAATTAACACAAACATAGTTTGAATCAAAATAAGTTATACATGAAAAGATGTGTGTCGATGATATGAATCAGTTCTGACAATCAGTTTTGAGTTTCATCAATCGTAAATCGTTAATTTCGTGTATGAAGTTTAAGCGAATTTTGCCAAATTCATCGCACACACTTAACCGTTTGAAATTTCCTTTGAAGAGTAGGTTCACCTCACCATTCCACATGACTTTTATATAGTTTGGAGTACCCTTGCTCAACTTTTTGTTTGCCATCTTCGTCCACGGCGAAGTGGTGATGATAGGTGAGAAGTTAGAGGTGATAACCTATGGTGGTGGCTGATACGTCTCCGACGTATCGATAATTTCTTATGTTCCATGCCATATTATTGATGATACCTACATGTTTTATGCACACTTTATGTCATATTCGTGTATTTTCTGGAACTAACCTATTAACAAGATGCCGAAGTGCCGATTGCTGTTTTCTGCTGTTTTTGGTTTCAGAAATCCTAGTAACGAAATATTCTCGGAATCGGACGAAATCAAGATCCAGGTTCCTATTTTCACCGGAAGCATCCAGAACACCCGGGAAGGACCAGAGGGGGGCACCGGGCCCCCGGACCATAGGCTGGCGCGGCCCGGGCCCCGGCCGCGCCGCCATATGGTGTGGCCACCCCTTCGACCCTCCTGCGCCGCCTCTTCGCCTATATAAAGCCTCCGTCGAGAAAACCCCGAGACGAAAAACCACGATACGGAAAACCTTCCGAGCCGCCGCCATCGCGAAGCCAAGATCCGGGGGACAGGAGTCTCCGTTCCGGCACCCTGCCGGAGCGGGGAAGTGCCCCCGGAAGGCTTCTCCATCGACACCGCTGCCATCTCCACCGCCATCTTCATCACCGCTGCTGCTCCCATGAGGAGGGAGTAGTTCTCCATCGAGGCTCGGGGCTGTACCGGTAGCTATGTGGTTCATCTCTCTCCTATGTGCTTCAATACAATAATCTCATGAGCTGCCTTACATGATTGAGATTCATATGATGATGCTTGTAATCTAGATGTCATTATGCTAGTCAAGTGAGTTTTACTTATGTGATCTCCGGAGACTCCTTGTCCCACGTGTGTAAAGGTGACGAGTGTGTGCACCGTGTGGGTCTCTTAGGCTATATTTCACAGAATACTTATTCACCGTTGAATGGCATAGTGAGGTGCTTATTTATATCTCTTTATGATTGCAATGTGTTTGTATCACAATTTATCTATGTGCTACTCTAGCAATGTTATTAAAGTAGTTTTATTCCTCCCGCACGTGTGCAAAGGTGACAGATGTGTGCACCGTGTTAGTACTTGGTTTATGCTATGATCATGATCTCTTGTAGATTGCGAAGTTAACTATTGCTATGATAATATTGATGTGATCTATTCCTCCTACATATGCATGAAGGTGACGAGTGTGCATGCTATGTTAGTACTTGGTTTAGTCTTTTGATCTATCTTACACTAAAGGTTACTAAAATATGAGCATTATTGTGGAGCTTGTTAACTCCGGCATTGAGGGTTCGTGTAATCCTACGCAATGTGTTCATCATCCAACAAGAGTGTAGAGTATGCATTTATCTGTTCTGTTATGTGATCAATGTTGAGAGTGTCCACTAGTGAAAGTCTATTCCCTAGGCCTTGTTCCTAAATATCGCTATCGCTGCTTGTTTACTGTTTTCATTGCGTTACTACTGCTGCATTACTACTGCTTGTTTACTCGTCCTGGGCAAAGCACTTTTCTGGTGCCGTTGCTACTACTTATTCATACCACCTGTATTTCACTATCTCTTCGCCGAACCGAGTGCACCTATTAGGTGTGTTGGGGACACAAGAGACTTCTTGCTTTGTGGTTGCAGGGTTGCCCGAGAGGGATATCTTTGACCTCTTCCTCCCTGAGTTCGATAAACCTTGGGTGATCCACTTAAGGGAAACTTGCTGCTGTTCTACAAACCTCTGCTCTTGGAGGCCCAACACTGTCTACAAGAATAGAAGCTCCCGTAGACACCAGTGGCGGCATGGTGATGTTTGTCTTCGTGGTCGGCGACGTGGTGATGCTTGTGACCGGCATGACCGGCGGTGTCATGGTGATATTCAGCTTCGTTGTTGGCGATATGGTGATGCTTGTGACGGGCGTGAACCGCAGTGTCATGGTAGTGTTCGTTTTCGTGTTCGGTGACATGGTAATGTGTGTAACCAGCGTGACCAGCGGTGTCATGGCGGTGTTCGTCTTCGTGTTTGGCGACATGGTGATGTTTGTGACGGGCGTGACCGGCGGTGCCATGGTGGTGATGATTATGGTATGTGATAGGCAATAATCCATAGCGCTAACCGTGTAGGTGTAGCCAGTGGCGGTGACGATCTTGTTGTGCTACGCCGAAAGCTTTGGCCTATCATATTCAGCCTAGTCTTGCACCTAGGTAGCGTAAATCTGCCTTGGCCACCGTCGGCAAGAGTGGCATGGTGGTCTTTCCGTGCACCGGCGTGGTGCCAGGCTTCGTGATATCGGCGTGAGGCTTTGTGATAGGTGAGGATGTGAGAAGTAAGGTCACCATATGGATATGTGGTGAGGCTAAAGATGGGTTCGTATGAAACCAAACAAACCGAGCCTTGCATTTCTGCTGGCCAAAAACTTCGGTCCAGGCCACTAAACAACAGGCGAAATCTGCATCGTGGTTTGTCTGGAACGAGATGTAGATTTCTTCTCACTGGCGCAGTGGTGCAAAAATGTAACCCAGGCTACTAAACACGCCCTATGTTTAGGTCATAAACTCATTTGTTAAACTTAGGAAAAAATATTACCTCTATTTTAAAATAAGTGTCGGACAACCTGGTTTTAAAAAAATTCAAAAAAATAGCATTTTTTTTCAAAAAAACCAGAAATTCTTAGACAATGAACATGAACAAGTGTTCTATCTGCACACCAAAAATCTCCGGAAAAAGACATATGTAGTGGTCTCTGCAAAAAAGACAAATCGGAGTGATCTAAAAACAAATCTATATGTTTTAAACAACACCGTTTTGTCTTTTTTTTGCGCAAACCAATATATATGTATTTTCTCGAAGATTTTTGGTGTTCAGTTAGGACACTTGTTTATGTTCATTGTCCAAAAATTTCAGATTTTGTTGAATTTGTTTACTATTTTTGTTTATTTTTTTTATTCAATCAAGAGCATACACCCAAGTTTAGAACTGGTTTTTCGTCTTACTTTTTTATCTATCTTAAAATAAGTGTCTTACTTTTATTCGGAAACACATGTACTACCTCCAAACGTACCTACGTATATCTAAATAATAAAGAGATTAATCGGAGGAGTGATCGAAGGAGAGAAATCTTGCTAGGAACCTACCTGCGTCTGTGTTGGCCATGTCCATTATTCAGTTCCCCCATTCAGTTCGAGGTAGGCGTCGTCGAGTGTTTCCTTCTTTTCGTGTGCACCTCACACTCACAACTACTTGTGTGTGCGTTGATACGTCCAAAACGTATCTACTTTCCCGAACACTTTTGCTATTGTTTTGCCTCTAATTTGTGTATTTTGGATGCAACTAACACGGACTAACGCTGTTTTCAGCAGAACTGTTCTGGTGTCTCGTTTTTGTGCAGAAATCCAACTTTCAGGAAAATCCTCGGAATTTATACGAAAGGGCCTATTTTTCCAGAAGACTCGCGGAGCCAGAAGGGCAAGTCAGGTGGAGGCCCGAGGGCCCCACACCCTAGGGCGGCGCGGCCCAGGAGGGGGGCACGCGGCCCTAGCGTGTGGCCCCCTCGGCCGGCCTCCGACGCCCTCCTTCGGACTACTTATCGCCTTCGACCTAAAAACGCACGGAGGGAAGTCGAAGTCGCCAGAAACCCTCCAGAACGCCACCACATCGCGAAACTCCGTCTCGGGAGCCAGAAGTCTCCGTTCTGGCACTCCGCCGGGACGGGGAATTGGAGGAGATCATCGCCACCATCACCACCGACGCCTCTTCATCAACCAGCCATGTTTCCCCCATCCATGTGTGAGTAATTCCCCCGCTGTAGGCTGAAGGGGATGGTAGGGATTGGATGAGATTGGTCATGTAATAGTGTAAGATTGTTAGGGCATAGTGCCTAGTGTCCGTAATTGGTACTTTGATGATATTGTTGCAACTTGTTATGCTTAATGCTTGTCACTAGGGCCCGAGTGCCATGATCTCAGATCTGAACATGTTATTATTTCATCATGATATTCATTGTTTATGGTCTTACCTGCAAGTTGTATACACATGTCGCTGTCCGGAACCAATGGCCCCGAAGTGACGAAATCGGGACAACCGGAGGGGATGGTAGTGATGTGAGGATCACATGTGTTCACGGAGTGTTAATGCTTTGCTCCGGTACTCTATTAAAAGGAGTACCTTAATATCCGATAGATTCCCTTGAGGCCCGGCTGCCACCGGCTGGTAGGACAAAAGATGTTGTGCAAGTTTCTCATTGCGAGCACGTACGACTATAATTGGAACACATGCCTATTGATTGCTTTGTACTTAGACACCGTTTTATTATTATCTGCAAATGCCCTGCTTGATTGTTAGATGAGTTTCTCTCATCCATGCAACGCCCGTTATCCGTCCCCGTGCCTACAGTATTTTAATCTTGTTGTTTACTATAATTACTACTGCTGTCTCTGTTACTCTGCTGCCGTTATTTCACTACTGCTATCGCTATAAAACTGTTACTATCGATAAACTCTTGCGAGCAAGTCTGTTTCCAGTGCAGCTGAATTGACAACTCCGTCGTTAAGGCTTTCAAGTATTCTTTGTCTCCCCTTGTGTCGAATCAATAAATTGGGTTTTACTACCCGCGAAGACTGCTGCGATCCCCTATACTTGTGGGTTATCAACACTGTTTTCTGGCGCCGTTGCCGGGGAGCATAGCTTTATTTGGAAGTTCACTTGAATTGATATTGTTCGCTGCAAATTCTCCATCATGGGTAAAACTCGCGATCCTAAAGTCGTCATATTACCATCCACTACAAGAAAAGGTACAACTCTGAGTACCTCTGCTGCTCTTGATTCACCATCTGTGATTGATAAACTTGTTTCACCACCACATGCTTCACTTGCTGGTACTTCTGCTGAATCTGAAAATTCTTATAATATTGATGATGTTTCTGCTGTGCTTGATGATAGTGGTTCATTGGGATCCTTTCTAGATGCTACAATTGCTAGGTCTAGACAAATTGAAAATACTGAAACTCCTAATGCTATGATGGCGTGTAACTCACACGTTCGTTGGGAACCCCAAGAGGAAGGTATGATGCGCACAGCAGCAAGTTTTCCCTCAGAAAGAAACCAAGGTTTATCGAACCAGGAGGAGCCAAGAAGCACGTTGAAGGTTGATGGCGGCGGGATGTAGTGCGGCGCAACACCAGGGATTCCGGCGCCAACGTGGAACCTGCACAACACAACCAAAGTACTTTGCCCCAACGAAACGAGTGAGGTTGTCAATCTCACCGGCTTGTCTGTAACAAAGGATTAGATGTATAGTGTGGATGATGATTGTTTGCGAGAGAACGAGTAAAGAACAAGTATTGCGAGCAGATTTGTATTCAATGTAAAAGAATGGACCGGGGTCCACGGTTCACTAGAGGTGTCTCTCCCATAAGATAGCATGTTGGGTGAACAAATTACAATCGGGCAATTGACAAATAGAGAGGGCATAACAATGCACATACATGACATGATGAATATTGTGAGATTTAATTGGGCATTACGACAAAGTACATAGACCGCTATACGACATGCATCTATGCCTAAAAAGTCCACCTTCGAGGTTATCATCCGAACCCCTTCCGGTATTAAGTTGCAAAACAACAGACAATTGCATTAAGTATGGTGCGTAATGTAATCAATAACTACATCCTCGGACATAGCATCAATGTTTTATCCCTAGTGGCAACAAGTACATCCATAACCTTAGAGGTTTCTGTCACTCCCAGATTCACGGAGACATGAACCCACTATCGAGCATAAATACTCCCTCTTGGAGTTAAGAGTAAAAACTTGGCCGGAGCCTCTACTAATAACGGAGAGCTCGTCACTCCCCGCATTCACGGAGACATGAACCCACTATCGAGCATAAATACTCCCTCTTGGAGTTAAGAGTAAAAACTTGGCCGAGCCTCTACTAATAACGGAGAGCATGCAAGATCATAAACAACACATAGGTAATAGATTGATAATCAACATAACATAGTATTCTCTATCCATCGGATCCCGACAAACACAACATATAGAATTACAGATAGATGATCTTGATCATGTTAGGCAGCTCACAAGATCCGACAATGAAGCACATGAGGAGAAGACGACCATCTAGCTACTGCTATGGACCCATAGTCCAGGGGTGAACTACTCACTCATCACTCCGGAGGCGACCATGGCGGTGAAGAGTCCTCCGGGAGATGATTCCCCTCTCCGGCAGGGTGCCGGAGGCGATCTCCAGAATCCCCCGAGATGGGATTGGCGGCGGCGGCGTCTCAGTAAGGTTTTCCGTATCGTGGCTCTCGGTACTGGGGGTTTCGCGACGAAGGCTATTTGTAGGCGGAAGGGCAGGTCAGGGGGCCACACGAGGGGCCCACACAACAGGCCGGCGCGGCCCAGGCCGCGCCGCCCTAGTGTGTGGCCGCCTCGTGGCCCCACTTCGTCTCTCCTTCGGACTTCTGGAAGCTTCGTGGAAAAGTAGGCCCCTGGGCGTTGATTTCGTCCAATTCCGAGAATATTTCTTTACTAGGATTTCGAAACCAAAAACAGCGAGAACAAAGCAATCGGCTCTTCGGCATCTCGTTAATAGGTTAGTGCCGTAAAATGCATAAATACGACATATAATGTGTGTAAAACATGTAGATATCATCAATAATGGGGCATGGAACATAAGAAATTATCGATACGTCGGAGACGTATCAGCATCCCCAAGCTTAGTTCCTGCTCGTCCCGGCGGAGTAAACGATAACAAAGATAATTTCTGGAGTGACATGCCATCATAACCTTGATCATACTATTGTAAACATATGTAATGAATGCAGCGATCAAAACAATGGTAATGACATGAGTAAACAACTGAATCATAAAGCAAAGACTTTTCATGAATAGCACTTCAAGACAAGCATCAATAAGTCTTGCATAAGAGTTAACTCATAAAGCAATAAATCAAAGTAAAGGTATTGAAGCAACACAAAAGAAGATTAAGTTTCAGCTGTTGCTTTCAACTTGTAACATGTATATTTCATGGATAATTGTCAACATAGAGTAATATAACAAGTGCAATATGCAAGTATGTAGGAATCAATGCATAGTTCACACAAGTGTTTGCTTCTTGAGGTGGAGAGAAATAGGTGAACCGACTCAACATAAAAGTAAAAGAAAGGTCCTTCGCGAGAGGAAAAGCATCGATTGCTATATTTGTGCTAGAGCTTTTATTTTGAAAACAAGAAACAATTTTGTCAACGGTAGTAATAAAGCATATGTATCATGTAAATTATATCTTACAAGTTGCAAGCCTCATGCATAGTGTACTAATAGTGCCCGCACCTTGTCCTAATTAGCTTGGACTACCGGATCATCGCAATACACATGTTTTAACCAAGTGTCACAAAGGGGTACCTCCATGCCGCCTGTACAAAGGTCTAAGGAGAAAGCTCGCATTTTGGATTTCTCGCTTTTGATTATTCTCAACTTAGACATCCATACCGGGACAACATGGATAACAGATAATGGACTCCTCTTTAATGCGTAAGCATGTAGCAACAATTAGTGTTCTCATATGAGATTGAGGATATATGTCCAAAACTGAAACTTCCACCATGATTCATGGCTTTAGTTAGCGGCCCAATGTTATTCTCTAACAATATGCATGCTCTAACCATTAAGTGGTAGATCTCTCTTACTTCAGACAAGACGGACATGCATAGCAACTCACATGATATTCAACAAAGAGTAGTTGATGGCGTCCCCAGAAACATGGTTATCGCACAACAAGCAACTTAATAAGAGATAAAGTGCATAAGTACATATTCAATACCACAATAGTTTTTAGGCTATTTGTCCCATGAGCTATATATTGCAAAGGTAAAGAATGGAAATTTTAAAGGTAGCACTCAAGCAATTTACTTTGGAATGGCGGAGAAATACCATGTAGTAGGTAGGTATGGTGGACACAAATGGCATAGTGGTTGGCTCAAGGATTTTGGATGCATGAGAAGTATTCCCTCTCGATACAAGGTTTAGGCTAGCAAGGTTATTTGAAACAAACACAAGGATGAACCGGTGCAGCAAAACTCACATAAAGACATATTGTAAACATTATAAGACTCTACACCGTCTTCCTTGTTGTTCAAACTCTTTACTAGAAATTATCTAGACCTTAGAGAGACCAATTATGCAAACCAAATTTTAGCAAGCTCTATGTATTTCTTCATTAATAGGTGCAAAGTATATGATGAAAGAGCTTAAACATGAGCACAACAATTGCCAAGTATCAAATTATTCAAGACATTGTAGAATTACTACATGTAGCATTTCCCGATTCCAACCATATAACAATTTAACGAAGAAGATTCAACCTTCGCCATGAATACTATGAGTAAAGCCTAAGGACATATTTGTCCATACGCAACAGCGGAGCGTGTCTCTCTCCCACACAATGAATGCTAGGATCCATTTTATTCAAATAGAACAAAAACAAAAACAAAAACAAACCGACGCTCCAAGTAAAGCACATAAAATGTGACGGAATAAAAATATAGTTTCTGGGGAGGAACCTGATAATGTTGTCGATGAAGAAGGGGATGCCTTGGGCATCCCCAAGCTTAGACGCTTGAGTCTTCTTAAAATATGCAGGGTGAACCACCGGGGCATCCCCAAGCTTAGAGCTTTCACTCTCCTTGATCATATTGTATCATCCTCCTCTCTTGATCCTTGAAAACTTCCTCCACACCAAACTCGAAACAACTCATTAGAGGGTTAGTGTACAATAAAAATTAACATGTTCAGAGGTGACACAATCATTCTTAACACTTCTGGACATTGCATAAAGCTACTGGACATTAATGGATCAAAGAAATTCATCCAACATAGCAAAAGAGGCAATGCGAAATAAAAGGTAGAATCTGTCAAAAACGAACAGTCCGTAAAGATGGATTTTATTGAGGCACCAGACTTGCTCAAATGAAAATGCCCAAATTGAATGAAAGTTGCGTACATATCTGAGGATCACGCACGTAAATTGGCTTAATTTTCTGAGCTATCTACAGGGAGGCAGGTCGAAATTCGTGACAGCAAAGAAATCTGTTACTGCGCAGTAATCCAAATCTAGTATGAACCTTACTATCAAAGACTTTACTTGGCACAACAAAACACAAAACTAAGATAAGGAGAGGTTGCTACAGTAGTAAACAACTTCCAAAACTCAAATATAAAACAAAAATACTGTAGTAAAAACATGGGTTGTCTCCCATAAGCGCTTTTCTTTAACGCCTTTCAGCTAGGCGCAGAAAGTGTATATCAAGTATTATCGAGAGATGAAGTATCAACATCATAACTTGTTCTAATAATAGAATCAAAAGGTAACTTCATTCTATTTCTAGGGAAGTGTTCCATACCTTTCTTGAGAGGAAATTGATATTTAATATTACCTTCCTTCATATCAATGATAGCTCCAACAGTTCGAAGAAAAGGTCTTCCCAATATAATGGGACAAGATGCATTGCATTCAATATCCAAGACAACAAAATCAACGGGGACAAGGTTATTGTTAACGGTAATGCAAACATTATCAACTCTCCCCAAAGGTTTCTTTATAGCATTATCAACAAGATTAACATCCAAATAACAATTTTTTCAATGGTGGCAAGTCAAGCATATTATAAATTTTCTTAGGCATAACGGAAATACTTGCACCAAGATCACATAAAGCATTACAATCAAAGTTATTGACCTTCATCTTAATGATGGGCTCCCAACCATCCTCTAGCTTTCTAGGAATAGAAGTTTCAAGTTTTAGTTTTTCTTCTCTAGCTTTTATGAGAGCATTTGTAATATGTTTTGTGAAAGCCAAGTTTACAGCACTAGCATTGGGACTCTTAGCAAGTTTTTGTAAGAACTTTATAACTTCAGATATGTGGCAATCATCAAAATCCAAACCATTATAATCTAAAGCAATGGGATCATCATCCCCAATGTTGGAAAAAATTTCAGCAGTTTTATCACAGGCAGTTTTAGCAGTTTCAGGCAATTTTGCACGCTTTGCACTAGGAGTAGAAACATCGCCAACACCAATTATTTTACCATTAATAGTAGGAGGTGCAGCAACATGTGGAGCATTAGCATTGCTAGTGGTGGTAATAGTCCAAACTTTAGCTACATTATTCTCTTTAGCTAGTTTTTCATTTTCTTCTCTTTCCCACCTAGCATGCAATTCGGCCATCAATCTTATATTCTCATTAATTCTAACTTGGATGGCATTTGCTGTAGTAACAATTTTATTTTCAATATCCTTATTAGGCATAACTTTCGATTTCAAAAGATCAACATCAGAGGCAACACTATCAACCATAGAAGCGAGAATATCAATTTTATTGAGCTTTTCCTCAACAGATTTGTTAAAAGCAGTTTGTGTACTAATAAATTCTTTAAGCATAGCTTCAAGTCCAGGGGGTGTGTTCCTATTATTATTGTAAGAATTCCCATAAGAATTAGCATAACCGTTACCATTATTATAAGGATATGGCCTATAGTTATTACTAGAATTGTTCGATAAGCATTGTTGTTGAAATTATTATTTTTAATGAAGTTTACATCAACATGTTCTTCTTGGGCAACCAATGAAGCTAACGGAACATTATTAGGATCAACTTTAGTCCTATCATTCACAAGCATAGACATAATATCATCAATCTTATCATTCAAGGAAGAGGATTCTTCGACAGAATTTACCTTCTTACCTTGTGGAGCTCTTTCCGTGTGCCATTCAGAGTAATTAATCATCATATTATCAAGGAGCTTTGTTGCTTCACCAAGAGTGATGGACATAAAGGTACCTCCAGCAGCTGAATCCAATAGGTTCCGCGAAGAAAAGTTCAGTCCCGCATAAAAGGTTTGGATGATCATCCAAGTAGTCGATCCATGGGTTGGGCAATTTTTAACCAAAGATTTCATTCTTTCCCAAGCTTGTGCAACATGCTCATTATCCAATTGTTTAAAATTCATTATGCTACTCCTCAAAGATATAATTTTAGCAGGGGGATAATATCTACCAATAAAAGCATCCTTGCATTTAGTCCATGAATCAATACTATTCTTAGGCAGAGATAGCAACCAATCTTTAGCTCTTCCTATTAATGAGAAAGGAAACAATTTTAATTTTATAATGTCACCATCTACATCTTTATACTTTTGCATTTCACACAATTCAACAAAATTATTGAGATGGGCAGCAAGCATCATCGGAACTAACACCGGAAAATTGCTCTCGCATAACAAGATTCAGTAAAGCAGGTTTAATTTCAAAGAATTCTGCTGTAGTAGCAGGTGGAGCAATAGGTGTGCATAAGAAATCATTATTATTTGTGGTTGTGAAGTCACACAATTTAGTATTCTCAGGAGTGGCCATTTTAACAGTAGTAAATAAAGCAAACTAGATAAAATAAATGCAAGTAACTATTTTTTTTTGTGTTTTTGATATAGAGTGCAAGACAGTAAATAAAGTAAAGCTAGCAACTAATTTTTTTGTGTTTTGATATAATGCAGCAAACAAAGTAGTAAATAAAATAAAGCAAGACAAAAACAAAGTAAAGAGATTGGATTGTGGAGACTCCCCTTGCAGCGTGTCTTGATCTCCCGACAACGGCGCCGGAAAATATGCTTGATGGCGTGTAACTCACACGTTCGTTGGGAACCCCAAGAGGAAGGTATGATGCGCACGGCAGCAAGTTTTCCCTCGGAAAGAAACCAAGGTTTATCGAACCGAGGAGGAGCCAAGAAGCACGTTGAAGGTTGATGGCGGCGGGATGTAGTGCGGCGCAACACCGGGGATTCCGGCGCCAACGTGGAACCTGCATAACACAACCAAAGTACTTTGCCCCAACGAAACGAGTGAGGTTGTCAATCTCACCGGCTTGCTGTAACAAAGGATTAGATGTATAGTGTGGATGATGATTGTTTGCAGAGAACAGTAAAGAACAAGTATTGCAGCAGATTTGTATTCAATGTAAAAGAATGGACCGGGGTCCACAGTTCACTAGAGGTGTCTCTCCCATAAGATAGCATGTTGGGTGAACAAATTACAGTCGGGCAATTGACAAATAGAGAGGGCATAACAATGCACATACATGACATGATGAATATTGTGAGATTTAATTGGGCATTACGACAAAGTACATAGACCGCTATCCAACATGCATCTATGCCTAAAAAGTCCACCTTCGAGTTATCATCCGAACCCCTTCCAGTATTAAGTTGCAAAACAACGAGACAATTGCATTAAGTATGGTGCGTAATGTAATCAATAACTACATCCTCGGACATAGCATCAATGTTTTATCCCTAGTGGCAACAAGTACATCCATAACCTTAGAGGTTTTCGTCACTCCCAGATTCACGGAGACATGAACCCACTATCGAGCATAAATACTCCCTCTTGGAGTTAAGAGTAAAAACTTGGCCGGAGCCTCTACTAATAACGGAGAGCATGCAAGATCATAAACAACACATAGGTAATAGATTGATAATCAACATAACATAGTATTCTCTATCCATCGGATCCCGACAAACACAACATATAGAATTACAGATAGATGATCTTGATCATGTTAGGCAGCTCACAAGATCCGACAATGAAGCACATGAGGAGAAGACGACCATCTAGCTACTGCTATGGACCCATAGTCCAGGGGTGAACTACTCACTCATCACTTCGGAGGCGACCATGGCGGTGAAGAGTCCTCCGGGAGATAATTCCCCTCTCCGGCAGGGTGCCGGAGGCGATCTCCAGAATCCCCCGAGATGGGATTGGCGGCGGCGGCGTCTCAGTAAGGTTTTCCGTATCGTGGCTCTCGGTACTGGGGGTTTCGCGACGAAGGCTATTTGTAGGCGGAAGGGCAGGTCAGGGGGCCACACGAGGGCCCCACACACCAGGCCGGCGCGGCCCAGGCCCAGGCCGCGCCGCCCTAGTGTGTGGCCGCCTCGTGGCCCCACTTCGTCTCTCATTCGGACTTCGGAAGCTTCGTGGAAAAATAGGCCCCGGGCGTTGATTTCGTCCAATTCCGAGAATATTTCTTTACTAGGATTTCTGAAACCAAAAACAATGAAAACGACAGAATCGGCTCTTCGGCATCTCGTTAATAGGTTAGTGCCGGAAAATGCATAAATACGACATATAATGTGTGTAAAACATGTAGATATCATCAATAATGTGGCATGGAACATAAGAAATTATCAATACGTCGGAGACGTATCATGCTACTACACCTGTTAATTCACCTGAACTTGATTATTCTAGTGATGATCCTGATGAAGATTATGTGGACCTTAATGATGATTTTATTAATAGATGCAATGCTACTGCTGATGCAAGTAAAATTAAAAAGTTTCTCACACAATATACTTCTTAGACATAAGTTATCTCCCGATCCTAAATTTGCCACATCTCCTATATGCATTATGGATAAAGATTATGATTTTTCTCTTGATCTATCTCATATAGCTATTGTAGAGAAAGCACCCTTTTGTGGTACTGAAAAAGAAAGTGATGTAGAACACATGATTGAACTTTCTTCTATGAGTAGCTTGTTTTCTGATGATATCAAGATGCGTACTTATTTTGTCGGTAAAATTTTTTCTTTCTCATTAAAGGATGATGCTAAAACTTGGTATAATAATTTGCCTCCTGGTTCTATTAAAAGTCCAACTGATTTGCGTGATGTTTTCTTTCGAAAATACTTTCCTGCTAGTGCTCAACATGTTGCTTTACGAAACTTTATAGATTTGACCAGGGAGATGAAGAGAAATTGCCCGAGGCTTGGGCAAGATTTTGTTCTCTTATCGAGCTCGACCTGGACATGATTTAGAAAAGAATGATTTACTTGATATATTTTATAGTGGACTAACCATTGAGTCTAGGGCATATTTGGATAGTTGTGCTGGTTGTGTTTTCGAGAAAAGAACTCCGGACGAAGCTGAAGAATTATTGGCTAAAATAGGCCGGAATCATGATGATTGGACTACGCCTGAACCAATTCCAACGCCAATATTGAAGAAGAGGGGTTTAATTAAATTGAATGATGAAGATATGAGGGAAGCCAAGAAGTCTCTCAAGGAGAAAGGTATTAAATCTGAAGATGTGAAGAATCTACCTCCCATAGAAGATATATGTGAGATAATTCCCCCTTCATCCATGATTGAGGTAAACTCCCTTCAACCCTTTACTAGGGAAGATATTCCGTATTCAAAACCTCCTGCGCAATGCTTAGATGAGTTTGATAATTATATTGTTAAGCAAGAAAATTTTAATATGAGAGTAGAGAATCATCTAATGGAAAATTCTCAAGCTATTAGCAATTTGCATGATATTGTGGAGAGAACCTCCAATGATGTTAAGATGTTTGCTAAACATTTTCAAATGGTTCAAACTCAAATTGATCAACTCACTAAAGTGCAAACTGACTTATTAAAAAATAATTCTAAAGAGAAACATGCTTATGAAGTAACAACTAGAGGTGGTGTCTCTACCCAGGATCCTCTATATCCTGAAGGGCATCCCAAAAGAATTGAACAAGATTCTCAACGCATTGAATCTAGTGCTCCTTCTAAGAAAAAGAAGAAGAAAAAATGTTGTAGAATCCTCTGAACCTGTTAATGATCCTAATAGTATTTCTATTTCCGATGCTGAAACTGAAAGTGGTAATGAACATGATAATAATAAAGATAATGATAAGAACGATGTTTCTGATAAAGAAGAAGTTGAAGATGAACCTGAAAAGCAAGATAAAAATAAAAAGTATACTAAAGAAGATTTTATTGCTAAGAAACATGGTAATGAAAGGGAACCTTGGGTGCAAAAGCAAATGCCTTTTCCTGCTAAGAAACTAAAATCAAAGGAAGAAGAACACTATAATAAATTTTGTGATTGGATGAAACCTTTATTCTTGCAAATCCCTTTGACTGATGCTATTAAATTGCCTCCTTATTCAAAGTATATGAAAGATATTGTTACTAACAAAAGGAAAATCCCCAATGAGGAAATTTCCACTATGCTTGCTAATTACTCTTTCAATGGCAAAGTTCCAAAGAAGTTGGGCGACCCAGGTATACCTAGTATTCCTTGTTCTATTAAGAATAATTATGTTAAAACTGCTCTTTGTGACTTGGGAGCCGGTGTTAGTGTTATGCCTTTTTCTCTTTATAAGAGACTTTACTTAGATAAGTTGATACCTACTGATATATCTTTGCAAATGGCTGATAAATCTACTGCTATTCCTGTTGGTATATGTGAGGATGTTCTGTTCAAGTTACTAATAGCTGCTTGATATTAGCTGATTTTGTTGTGTTGGAAATGCACGAAGATGATAATATGTCTATTATTCTTGGGAGACCTTTTCTTAACACCGCGGGGCTGTTATTGATTGCAATAAAGGAAAGGTTACTTTCAATGTTGATGATAGGGAGCATACCGTTTATTTTCCCAAGAGGATTGAGAAAGCGTGTGGAGTTAATACAATTTCTAATGTGAGAACTATCAAAGTGAGAACTATTGATTGTCCTATATATGAGCCTAAAGAAGAATATCAAACTCTTATGATTGGATCCATATCAATACAATTCAAGGTAACATGATTGATTTGAGGTTTATTTCTTCTTATGCTATGTAAAATTTATTTGGTGGCAAGACTTGATCAACCTTGTTAACAAATACTTTTTATATGCATAGAGGAGGTAAACAACATCTATTTCTTCCTCCACTTGTTCTACTTGCTGTAGCACTTTTATTTTGCAAAGTTCCTTAGTTAATTAGAGATTTCAAAAAATTTCCTGGCCAGTAATAATAAACTTAATATACCAAGAAATGTGCATTTTTCAAAGTTTTAAAAAATTCACAAAAATTATACCGATTGGTCCTATTTTTCGAAAATGCACTGGGAGCACACAGGGATGACCGGTGGGGCACCCGAGGTGGCACCCACGAGGCGGCGCGGCCAGCAAGGGGGGCGCGCCACCCTGGTGTGTGGGTCCCCCTTTGCCCCACTTCAGCATCTCTTCGTCCCACACTCTTCTCTCTCCCGAAAAATCGACACCAGCTTCCTCTCACTCGCGTTTTTGCTCAAGAACTCCAGATTTCTCGATCTCTTTGCTCAGCCCAGATTTCTGTTTGAAATTTGGCACATTTGCTCTTCGGTATGTGACTCCTCCTACCATCCAAGTAGAATTTTGTTTGGTGGAGTGATACGTCTCCGACATATCGATAATTTCTTATGTTCTATGCCATATTATTGATGATACCTACATGTTTTATGCACACTTTATGTCATATTCGTGCATTTTCTGGAACTAACCTATTAACAAGATGCCGAAGTGCCGAGTTGTTGTTTTCTGCTGTTTTTGGTTTCGAAATCCTAGTAACGAAATATTCTCGGAATTGGACGAAACAAAGACCCGGGGGCCTATTTCGCCACGAACCTTCCGGAAGACCGAAGAGCATACGAAGTGGGGCCACGAGGTGGCCAAACCACATGGCGGCGCGGCCAAGGGGGCCGCGCCGCCTGTGGTGTGGGCCCTCGTCGGCACCCCGACTACGCCCTTCCGCCTACTTAAAGCCTCCGTCGCGAAACCCACGATGCGAAAAACCACGATACGGAAAACCTTGCGAGACGCCGCCGCCGCCGATCCCATCTCGGGGGATTACGGAGATCTCCTCCGGCACCTGCCGGGAGGGGATTCATCTCCCGGAGGACTCTACACCGCCATGGTCGCCTCACGGAGTGATGAGTGAGTAGTTCACCCCTGGACTATGGGTCCATAGCGGTAGCTAGATGGTTGTCTTCTCCTCATTGTGCTTCATTGTTGGATCTTGTGAGCTGCCTAACATGATCAAGATCATCTATCGTAATAATCTATGTTGTGTTTGTCGGGATTCGATGGATAGAGAATACCATGTTATGTTAATTATCAAGTTATTACATATGTGTTGTTTATGATCTTGCATGCTCTCCGTTATTAGTAGAGGCTCCGGCCAAGTTTTTGCTCTTAACTCCAAGAGGGAGTATTTATGCTCGATAGTGGGTTCATGCCTGCATTGACACCGGGACAGTGACAGAAAGTTCTAAGGTTGTGTTGTGCTTTGTTGCCACTAGGGATAAAACATTGGCGCTATGTCCGAGGATGTAGTTGTTGATTACATTACGCACCATACTTAATGCAATTGTACTGTTGCTTTGCAACTTAATACTGGAAGGGGTTCGGACGATAAACTGAAGGTGGACTTTTTAGGCATAGATGCAGTTGGATGGCGGTCTATGTACTTTGTCGTAATGCCCAATTAAATCTCACTATACTTATCATGACATGTATGTGCATTGTTATGCCCTCTCTATTTGTCAATTGCCCGACTGTAATTTGTTCACCCAACATGCTTTTATCTTATGGGAGAGACACCTCTAGTGAGCTGTGGACCCGGTCCATTCTTTAATACTTGAAATACAAATCTGCTTGCAATACTTGTTTTTACTATTTTCTCTGCAAACAATCATCTTCCACACAATACGGTTAATCCTTTGTTACAGCAAGCCGGTGAGATTGACAACCTCACTTTGTTTCGTTGGGAGCAAAGTACTTTGATGTCGCTGTGCGGGTTCCACGTTAGCCGTAGGAATCTCAGTGCGCCGCGCTGCGCCTATCATCGCGCCATCAACCTTCAACGTGCTTCTTGACTCCTCTGCGATTCGACAACGGTTTCTTTCGGGAAAACTTGCTTTGTCGTGCGCATCATACCTTCCTCTTGGGGTTCCCAACGGACGTGTCAATACACGCCATCAGGCCTCTTTACGGCGCTAGTTCGCGGCAGATCAAGACTACGCTTGCAGAAGTCTCCACTTCCCAATCTCTTTGCTTTGTTTTAGTCTTGCTTTATTTTGTTACTACTTTGCTGTTGCTTATGTCAAAACACAAAAAAATTAGTTGCTAGACTTTACTTTATTCTTGTCTTGTTGCTATATCAAAAGCACAAAAATTGGTTTACTTGCATTTACTTTATCTAGTTTGCTTTGTTACTATTGCTAAAATGGCCAACCCTGAAAATACTAAGTTGTGTGACTTCACTAGCACAAATAATAATGATTTCCTATGCACACCTATTGCTCCACTACGCTTTACTTAAACTGCTTTAGTAAATGCTTGTTATCGCGAGAGACAATTTTCGGTGTTAGTTCGATGATGATGCTGCCCATCTCAATAATTTTGTTGAACTATGTGAAATGCAAAAATATAAAGATGTAGATGGTGACATTATAAAAAATTAAAATTGTTTCCTTTCTCATTAAGAGGAAGAGCTAAAGAAGATTGGTTGCTATCTACGCCTAAGAATAGTGATGATTCATGGACTAAATGCAAGGATGCTTTTATTGGTAGATATTATCCCTTTGCTAAAATTATATCTTTGAGAGTAGCATAATGAATTTTAAACAATTGGATAATGAACATGTTGCTCAAGCTTGGGAAAGAATGAAATCTACGGTTAAAATTGCCCAACCCATGGACTGACTACTTGGATGATCATCCAAACCTTCTATGCGGGACTAAATTTTCTTGCGCGGATTTATTGGATTAGTTCTTTGGAGTGCCTTATGTCCATCACTCTTGGTGAAGCAACAAAGCTTCTTGATAATATGATGGTTGAATTACTCACGAGATGGCACACGAAAGAGCTCCACAAGGTAAGAAGGTAAATTACGTTTGAAATCCTCTTCCTTGAATGATAAGGTTGATGCTATTATGTCTATGCTTGCGAATGATAGGACTAATGTTGATCCTAATAATGTTCCATTAGCTTCATTGGTTGCTCAAGAAGAACATGTTGATGTAAACTTCATTAAAAATAATAATTTCAACAACAATGCTTATCGGAACAATTCTAGTGATAACTATAGACCACATATCCTTATAATAATGGTAGCTGATTATGCTTAATTCTTATGAAATTCTTACAACAATAATAGGAATACACCCCTGGACTTGAAGCCATGCTTAAAGGAATTTATTGAGTACACGAAACTGCCTTTAACAAATACTTGTTGAGGAAAAGCTCGATAAAATTGATATTCTTTGTTTCTAGAGTTGATAAGTCTTGCCTACGATGTTGATCTTTGTGAAATAGATAAGTTATGCCTAACAGGGATATTGAAAATAAAATTGTTACCTACGAGCAAATGCCATCAACTTAGAATTAATGAGACTATAAGATTAATGGTGAAGCTAGTAGGTGGGATAGAAAGAAAATGAAAAACTAGCTAAAAGAAAATGTGGCTAGAGTTTGGACTATTACCACCACTAACAATGATGATTCACTGTTGCTGCGCCTCTCTATCAATGGTAAAATAATTGGTGTTGCAATGCTTCTACTCCTAATTGCAAAAGCGCGCAAAGCTACTGGCATAAACTGTCAGCTTATGTGATAAAGCTGCTGAAATTTTCAACCTTGGGATGATAATGCCCATTGCTTTAGATTGTGTGGATTTAGATTTTGATGATTGCCACATCTCTGAAGTTATAAAAGTTCTTGCAAAAACTTGCTAAATCCCAATGCTAGCGTCCAAACTTGGCTCAAAACATATTACAAATGCTCTCTCTCACCTAGAGAAGAGAAACTAAAACTTGAAACTATTCCTAGAAAGCTAGAGAATGGTTTGGGAACCCATCATTAAAGTGAGAGTCAAAGATTTTGATTGTAATAGCGCATGTGATCTTGAGTGCAAAGTATTTACGTTATGCCTAAAGAGTCTATGATATGCTTGACTTGCCACCATTGAAAAACATTATTTGGATGTTAATCTCGGCGATAATGCTAAGACCTTTGGGAAAGTTGACAATGTTCATATTATGGTTGAACAATAACTTGTCCCCGTTGATTTTGTTGTCTTGGATATTGAATGCAATGCATCTTGCCCCATTATATTGGGAAGACCTTTCTTGAGCAGTTGGTTGCTACTAATGATATGAAGGAAGGTAATATTAAATACAATTTCCTCTCAGAAAGGTATGGAACACTTCCTAGAAGAGAATGAAGGTGCCTTATGATTCTATTAAGAACAAATTATGATGTTGATCTTAAGTCCTTTGATGTTACTTGAGTTACTTCAAGCCTATGACGAATGGCGTTGAACGACTTATGGGAGACTGGCCCATGTTTTACTACAGTATTTTGTTTATATTTGTGATGTCTGGAAGTTGTTTACTACTGTAGCAACCTCTCCTTATACTAGTTTTATGTTTTGTTGTGCCAATAAAGTCTTTGATAGTAAAGTAAGTACTAGATTTGGATACTTACTATCAAAAGACTGCCTTTGTAAACATAAAACTAAGATAAGGAGAGGTTGCTACAGTAGTAAACAACTTCCAAGACACAAATATAAAACAAAAATACTGTAGTAAAAACATGGGTTGTCTCCCATAAGCGCTTTTCTTTAACGCCTTTCAGCTAGGCGCAGAAAGTGTACTCAAGTAACATCAAGAGATGAAGCATCAACATCATAATTTGTTCTAATAATAGAATCATAAGGTAACTTCATTCTCTTTCTAGGGAAGTGTTCCATACCTTTCTTGAGAGGAAATTGATATTTAATATTACCTTCCTTCATATCAATAGTAGCACCAACGGTTCGAAGAAAAGGTCTTCCCAATATAATGGGGCAAGATGCATTGCATTCAATATCCAAGACAACAAAATCAACGGGGACAAGGTTATTGTTAACCATAATATGAACATTATCAACTTTCCCCAAAGGTTTCTTTTTAGCATTATCAGCGAGATTAACATCCAAATAACAATTTTTCAATGGTGGCAAGTCAAGCATATCATAGACTTTTTAGGCATAACGAAATACTTGCACCAAGATCACATAAAGCATTACAATCAAAATCTTTGACTCTCATTTTAATGATGGGCTCCCAACCATCCTCTAGCTTTCTAGGAATAGAAGTTTCAAGTTTTAGTTTCTCTTCTCTAGCTTTTATGAGAGCATTTGTAATATGTTTTGTGAAAGCCAAGTTTATAGCGCTAGCATTGGGACTCTTAGCAAGTTTTTGTAAGAACTTTATAACTTCAGAGATGTGGCAATCATCAAAATCTAAATCATTACAATCTAAAGCAATGGGATTATCATCCCCAAGGTTGGAAAAAATTTCAGCAGTTTTATCACAGGCGGTTTCAGCGGTTTTAGCGGTTTCGGGTAATTTTGCGCGCTTTGCACTAGGAGTAGAAGCATTGCCAACACCAATTATTTTACCATTGATAGTAGGAGGTGCAGCAACATGTGAATCATTAGCATTGCTAGTGGTGGTAATAGTCCAAACTTTAGCTACATTTTCCTTTTTAGCTAGTTTTTCATTTTCTTCTCTATCCCACCTAGCACGCAGTTCAGCCATTAATCTTATATTCTCATTAATTCTAACTTGGATGGCATTTGCTGTAGTAACAATTTTATTTTCAATATCCCTATTAGGCATAACTTTCGATTTCAAAAGATCAACATCGGAGGCAAGACTATCAACTCTAGAAACAAGAATATCAATTTTATTGAGCTTTTCCTCAACGAGATTTGTTAAAAGCGGTTTGTGTACTAATAAATTCTTTAAGCATGGCTTCAAGTCCAGGGGTGTATTCCTATTATTGTTGTAAGAATTCCCATAAGAATTAGCATAACCGTTACCATTATTATAAGGATATGGCCTATAGTTATTACTAGAATTGTTCAGATAAGCATTGTTGTTGAAATTATTATTTTTAATGAAGTTTACATCAACATGTTCTTCTTGGGCAACCAATGAAGCTAATGGAACATTATTAGGATCAACATTAGTCCTATCATTCGCAAGCATAGACATAATAGCATCAACCTTATCATTCAAGGAAGAGGATTCTTCAACGGAATTTACCTTCTTACCTTGTGGAGCTCTTTCAGTGTGCCATTCAGAGTAATTAACCATCATATTATCAAGAAGCTTTGTTGCTTCACCAAGAGTGATGGACATAAAGGTACCTCCAGCAGCTGAATCCAATAAATTCCGCGAAGAAAAATTTAGTCCTGCATAGAAGGTTTGGATGATCATCCAAGTAGTCGAGTCCATGGGTTGGGCAATTTTTAACCAGAGATTTCATTCTTTCCCAAGCTTGAGCAACATGTTCATTATCCAATTGTTTAAAATTCATTATGCTACTCCTCAAAGATATAATTTTAGCAGGGGATAATATCTACCAATAAAAGCATCCTTGCATTTAGTCCATGAATCAATACTATTCTTAGGCGAGAGATAGCAACCAATCTTTAGCTCTTCCTCTTAATGAGAAAGGAAACAATTTTAATTTTATAATGTCACCATCTACATCTTTATACTTTTGCATTTCACATAGTTCAACAAAATTATTGAGATGGGCAGCAGCATCATCGGAACTAACACCGAGAAAATTGCTCTCGCATAACAAGATTAAGTAAAGCAGGTTTAATTTCAAGAATTCTGTTGTAGTAGCAGGTGGAGCAATAGGTGTGCATAAGAAATCATTATTATTTGTGCTAGTGAAGTCACACAACTTAGTATTTTCAGGGTTGGCCATTTTAGCAGTAGTAAATAAAGCAAACTAGATAAAGTAAATGCAAGTAAACTAATTTTTTTGTGTTTTTGATATAGCAAACAAGACAGGAAATAAAGTAAAGCTAGCAACTAATTTTTTTGTGTTTTGATATAAGTGCAGCAAACAAAGTAGTAAATAAAATAAAGCAAGACAAAAACAAAGTAAAGAGATTGGGAAGTGGAGACTCCCCTTGCGGCGTGTCTTGATCTCCCGACAACGGCGCCGGAAAAAGAGCTTGATGGCGTGTATTTCACACGTTCGTTGGGCAACCCCAAGAGGAAGGTATGATGCGCACAGCGGCAAGTTTTCCCTCGGAAAGAAACCAAGGTTTATCGAACCGGGAGGAGCCAAGAAGCACGTTGAAGGTTGATGGCGGCGGGATGTAGTGCGGCGCAACACCGGAGATTCCGGCGCCAACGTGGAACCTGCACAACACAACCAAAGTACTTTGCCCCAACGAAGCAGTGAGGTTGTCAATCTCACCGACTTGCTTGTAACAAAGGATTAACCGTATTGTGTGGAAGATGATTGTTTGCAGAGAAAACAGTAAAAACAAGTATTGCAGAAGATTTGTATTTCAGTATTAAAGAATGGACCGGGGTCCACAGTTCACTAGAGGTGTCTCTCCCATAAGATAAAAGCATGTTGGGTGAACAAATTACGAGTCGGGCAATTGACAAATAGAGAGGGCATAACAATGCACATACATGTCATGATAAGTATAGTGAGATTTAATTGGGCATTACGACAAAGTACATAGACCGCCATCCAACTGCATCTATGCCTAAAAAGTCCACCTTCGGGTTATCGTCAGAACCCCTTCCGGTATTAAGTTGCAAAGCAACGGACAATTGCATTAAGTATGGTGCGTAATGTAATCAACAACTACATCCTCGGACATAGCGCCAATGTTTTATCCCTAGTGGCAATGACACAACACAACCTTAGAACTTTACGTCACTTGTCCCGAGTGTCAATGCGGGCATGAACCCACTATCGAGCATAAATACTCCCTCTTGGAGTTAAGAGCAAAAACTTGGCCGAGCCTCTACTAATAACGGAGAGCATGCAAGATCATAAACAACACATATGTAATAACTTGATAATTAACATAACATGGTATTCTCTATCCATCGGATCCCGACAAACACAACATAGAGTATTACGGATAGATGATCTTGATCATGTTAGGCAGCTCACAAGATCCAACAATGAAGCACAATGAGGAGAAGACAACCATCTAGCTACTGCTATGGACCCATAGTCCGGGGGTGAACTACTCACTCATCACTCCGGAGGCGACCATGGCGGTGTAGAGTCCTCCGGGAGATGAATCCCCTCTCCGGCGGGGTGCGGAGGAGATCTCCGAGAATCCCCGAGATGGGATCGGCGGCGGCGGCGTCTCGATGGGTTTTCCGTATCGTGGTTTTCGCATCGGGGGTTTCGCGACGGAGGCTTTAAGTAGGCGGAAGGGCGAGTCGGGGGCTGACGAGGGGCCCACACCACGGGCGGCGCGGGCCCCCTTGGCGCGCGCCGCCATGTGGTTTGGCCACCTCGTGGCCCCACTTCGTATGCTCTTCGGTCTTGGAAGGTTCGTGGCGAAATAGGCCCTGGGTCTTTGTTTCGTCCAATTCGAGAATATTTCGTTACTAGGATTTCGAAACCAAAAACAGCGAGAAACAACAAGCGGCACTCGGCATCTTGTTAATAGGTTAGTTCCGAGAAAATGCACGAATATGACATAAAGTGTGCATAAAACATGTAGGTATCATCAATAATATGGCATAGAACATAAGAAATTATCGATATGTTCTGAGACGTATCACTCCACCAAACAAAATTCTACTTGGATGGTAGGAGGAGTCACATACCGAAGAGCAAATGTGCCAAATTTCAAACGAAATCTGGGCTGAGCAAAGAGATCGAGAAATCTGGAGTTCTTGAGCAAAAACGCGAGTGAGAGGAAGGCCGGTGTCGATTTTTCGGGAGAGAGAAGAGTGTGGGACGAAGAGATCGTCGAAGTGGGGCAAAGGGGGACCCACACACCGGGGTGGCGCGCCCTTGGCAGCGCCCGGCTGTGGGGTGCCACCTGGGTGCCCCACTTGGTCATCCCCGAGGTGCTCCCAGTGCATTTTCGAAAAATAGGACCAACGGTATAATTTTTGTGAATTTTTTAAAACTTTGAAAAATGCACATTTCTTGGTATTAAGTTTATTATTACTGGCCAGGAAATTTTTTGAAATCTCTAATTAACTAAGGAACTTTGCAAAATAAAAGTGCTACAGCAAGTAGAACAAGTGGAGGAAGAAATAGATGTTGTTTACCTCCTCTATGCATATAAAAAGTATTTGTTAACAAGGTTGATCAAGTCTTGCCACCAAATAAATTTTACATAGCATAAGAAGAAATAAACCTCAAATCAATCATGTTACCTTGAATTGTATTGATATGGATCCAATCATAAGAGTTTGATATTCTTCTTTAGGCTCATATATAGGACAATCAATAGTTCTCACTTTGATAGTTCT
>NC_061508.1:207791456-207831278 GCF_022539505.1 Lolium rigidum
GGTCGAGACGGCTTAAATAGGAGAAGAGACGGAGTCGGAGGGGCCACGGGGCCTCCTCACACTAGGGGGGCGCGCCCCCCTTGGGCCGCGCCGCCCACACGTGTGGGGCCCCCAGGGCACCCCTCTGGCCCCCCTCTGACTTTCTGGAAGGTTCCGGGAAAAATAAGATGTTGGGTCTTTGTTTCGTTGAATTCCGAGAATATTGCCCGAACAGCCTTTGTGGAACCAAAAAGAACATAAAACAGCAACTGGCCCTTCGGCATCTCGTCAATAGGTTAGTTCCGGAAAACGCATAAAAACATTATAAAGTGCAAGAAAAACATGTAAGTATTGTCATAAAACAAGCATGGAACATCAAAAATTATAGGTACGTTGGAGACGTATCAGTGTCATCTATAAATAAAACTAAAATACATGTGTAAACAAAAGAGAAGAGGGATGATCTACCTTGCTGGTAGAGATAACGTCCTTCATGGGAGCCGCTCTTTGAAAGTCTGTTTGACAAGGGGGTTAGAGTGCCCACTACCATTCGTTGACAACAACAAACACCTCTCAAAACTTTACTTTTATGCTCTCTTTATGATTTCAAAACTTGAAAAGCTCTAGAACATGATTTAATCCCTGCTTCCCTCTGCGAAGGGCCTTTCTTTTACTTTATGTTGAGTCAGTTTACCTATTTCTTTCTATCTTAGAAGCAAACACTTGTGTCAACTGTGTGCATTGATACTTACATGCTTGCTTATTGCACTCATCATATTACTTTGTGTTGACAATTATCCATGAGATATGCATGTTGAAGTTG
Source organism: Lolium rigidum (assembly GCF_022539505.1). Taxonomy (NCBI): domain Eukaryota; kingdom Viridiplantae; phylum Streptophyta; class Magnoliopsida; order Poales; family Poaceae; genus Lolium; species Lolium rigidum. Next base: position 207,792,259 of record NC_061508.1, read on the forward strand.
AAAGCAATTGCTGAAACTTAAATCTTCCTTTGTGTTGTTTCAAAACCTTGTATTAAGAATCTATTGCTTTATGAGTTAACTCTTATGCAAGACTTTTTGATGCTTGTCTTGAAATTACTATTCATGAAAAGTTTTTGCTATATGATTCAGTTGTTTAGTCATTATCTTTTTGTTAGCAAACTATAGACCATTGCTTTGAGTCACTTCATTCATCTCATATGCTTTACAATAGTATTGATCAAGATTATGTTGGTAGCATGTCACTTCAGAAATTTTTCTTTTTATCGTTTACCTACTCGAGGGCGAGTAGGAACTAAGCTTGGGGATGCTTGATACGTCTCCAACGCATCTATAATTTCTGATGTTCCATGCTTATATTATACCAATTGCTACATGTTTTATATACACTTTATATCATTTTTATGCATTTTCCGGGACTAACCTATTAACAAGATGCCGAAGTGTCAGTTCCTGTTTTCTGCTGTTTTTGGTTCCAGAAAATTACTTCTGCGAATATTCTCGGAATTGCGCGAAACAAAAGGCCACGTCCCTATTTTCCAGAAGCTTCACGGAGTTCGAAGGAGAGACGAAGGGGGGCCACGAGCTGGCCACACCATAGGGGGGCGCGGATCCACCTCCTGCCGCGCCGCCAGGTGGGGTGGGCCCCTCAGGACTCCACCGATGCCGCCCTTCTGCCTATATATTCCCCCAGATGCGAAAACCCTAAATAATCGAGTCATATTCCACCAAGGGTTCCGCAGCGCTGCCGCCACCGACGACAAGTTTCGGGGGACAAAATCTCTGTTCCGGCACGCTGCCGGGATGGGGAATTGCCCCCGGAGTCATCTCCATCGACACCACCGCCATCTTCATCGCCGTTGTTGTCTCCCATGATGAGGAGGTAGTAGTTCTCCCCCGAGGCTGAGGGCTCTACTGGTAGCTATGTGGTTCATCTCTCTCTCCCATGGTGTGATCTTTATGTGATCATGAGCTTTGTTAGTTGAATATGTAGATGTTACTCTTGTCTATTATGCACTCTAGAGGTTACTTTAATATGAACTCCGGAGTCACTCTCCACGGTGTGATGGTGACAGTGTGCGCATCGTGTGTGATTCCTTTATGACGTTGTGGAGCTTGTTTACTCCGGCTTGAGGTGTGCTTTTGCAGCCCTACACAATGAATGGTGTTTGTTATCCAACAAGAGAGTGTTTGAGAGTAGCATTTATTTATTCAATTATGTGATCATTGTTGAGAGTGTCCACTAGTGAAAGTATGATCCTTAGGCCTTGTTTCTAAGCATTGAAACACCGTTTCCAACAAGTTCTGCTACATGTTCGCTTGCTGCCATTTTTATTACAGATTGCAATTACTACTTATAATCATCCATATTACTTGTATTTCACTATCTCTTCGCCAAACTAGTGCACCTATACATCTTACAAGTTTATTAGGTGTGTTGGGGACACAAGAGACTTCTTGTATCTTAATTGCAGGGTTGCTTGAGAGGGATATCTTTGACCTCTACCTCCCTGAGTTCGATAAACCTTGGGTGATTCACTTAAGGGAAACTTGATGCTGTTCTACGAACCTCTGCTCTTGGAGGCCCAACACTGTCTACAGGAATAGAAGCGTGCGTAGACATCATAGCCTTTGTTGGATATGTAGAGAACGGATTGTATGTTGTTGATTTGTCCGGAAAGATAACATCTTCCGCTCTTTGCCTATTCGCCAAAGGTGACAAGGGTTGGTTATGGCATCGCCGACTAGCCCATATCAACATGAGGACTTTGCAAAGTCTCCACAAGGGTGGCCACATTCTCGGACTAAAAGAAGATGTTTCCTTTTGCAAAGATCGTGTTTGTAGGGCTTGCGTACAAGGAAAAATGCATGGAGCTCCTCACAAGGCCAAGACAATCATCTCTACCACAAGATGCTTGGAGCTTCTACATGTTGATCTCTTCATTCCACCGTCTCATGAAAGCCTTGGAGGGAAGAAGTATTGCCTCGTCATTGTTGATGACTATTCACGCTATTGTTGGGTATTCTTCTTCAAGTACAAGAGTGAGACTCAACGGACCATGATGGAGTTTGCCAATCAAGTTCAACGCAAGTACGACACCAAGATCCTCGCAATAAGGAGCGACAATGGAACGGAGTTCAAGAGCTACACCTTGGATGACTTCCTCGGCGAAGAAGGAATCCAACATCAATACTCCACGCCATATACTCCCCAACAAAATGGGGTCGCTGAAAGGAAGAATCGAACCTTGATCGAAGCCGCTCGAACCATGATGATGGAGTACAAGTCCAACTACAATTTTTGGGCGGAAGCTATCTCTACCGCATGCCATGCTACTAATCGTCTCTACTTTCGCAAAGGTCTTGAGAAGACACCTTATGAGATTCTAACCGGCAACAAGCCCAATGTGTCATATTTCAAGGTCTTTGGATGCAAATGCTATGTGCTTGTCAAGGACACACGTCTATCCAAGTTTGATTCAAGAGCTCAAGAAGGAATTTTCGTTGGCTATGCTACGGATTCTCATGCCTATAGAGTCTTCAACAAGTCAAATGGACGAGTTGTAGAATCTTGTGATGTGACATTCGATGAAGATGATAGATCTTTGGAGGAGTGAAGTGCTTCTTGTGAGAAAGGAGATGCAATTCCCCGGATGCCATAGGAAGGATGGGTGTTGGCATTCGCCGACCTCAAGAGCTACCTTCTATGAGTACCGGGGAAGGACCAAGTTCCACCCAAGTGGAGCCATCTACACCACAAGGCCAAGCTTCTTCCGTTGATCATACAAGTGCAAGCCAACCTCTACAACAACCTCAAGTTCAACCTCAACAACTACAACAACAATCAAGTGCGAGCTCACCTCAACAAGCTCAAGAACAACATCTACCGCAAGCTCATCTACCTCAAAAACCAACATCAAGTGACCAAGGCCAAGCTTCAAGTTCTTCACCGAATGGCTCGGGGATGATCTTTATGGACAATCCCATTCTTAATACCCCCGAGTCATCCGGCTCTCATAATGATGATGATGATGATGCCCCTTTCAAGAACAATGAAGGTCAAGGCGAGGACCTAAACCGTGATGAAGGCCAAGAGGACCTACAAGAACCTACTCCTATAGCCGATACTCGCCGTGAAGATCCTACTACAAGACACTTGCGCCACAAGTCCCATTCTTTGCGTAATGTCATTGGTGATTTAAAGAGCAAAGTAACCACCCGGAGGCAACTAGCAAACTTGTGTGAGCACCACGCCTTTGTCTCTATGGTGGAACCACTCAAGGTTAATGATGCGCTTGAAGATCTCGATTGGTTGATAGCAATGCAAGAGGAACTCAACAACTTCAAGAGGAATGATGTGTGGACTCTCATGAAGCGACCCGATCATTGCCGCAATGTTATTGGCACCAAATGGGTCTTCAAGAACAAGCAAGATGAACATGGCATCGTCATACGCAACAAGGCAAGATTGGTGGCACAAGGCCACTCTCAAGTAGAAGGCGTGGACTTTGGTGAAACCTTTGCACCCGTTGCAAGGCTTGAGTCCATATGTATCCTTTTGGCCTTTGCCTCTCATCATGGCTTCAAGTTGCAACAAATGGATGTTAAGAGTGCTTTTCTTAATGGTCCTTTACATGAGGAGGTATATGTGAAGCAACCCCCGGGGTTCGAGGACCCCCATTTCCTGGACCATGTCTTCAAGCTCAAAAAGGCCCTATATGGACTCAAACAAGCTCCTAGAGCTTGGTATGAGCATCTAAAGGAGTTGCTTGTAGACCGTGGTTTCGAAGTGGGGAAAATCGATCCCACTCTTTTTACTAAGAAAGTCAATGGGGAGCTATTCGTATGCCAACTTTATGTAGATGACATCATATTTGGCTCGACTAACACAAAGTTCAATGATGAGTTTGCTAAGTTGATGACAAATAGGTTTGAGATGTCAATGATGGGTGAACTCAAGTACTTCCTTGGGTTTGAGATCAAGCAAAGTATCTCCAAGACATGCTCAAGCGCTTCGACATGAAGGACGCCAAGGGCATTGGAACTCCGATGCATCTCAAGTGCCAACTCTCCCTTGACGAGACCGGCAAGGCGGTGGATCCCAAGCTCTACCGTTCGATGATAGGTTCGCTTCTTTACCTTTGTGCCTCTCGCCCGGATATAATGATAAGCGTTGGTATGTGTGCACGGTTTCAAGCAAGCCCGAAGGAAAGCCACATTGTGGCGGTAAAAAGGATCTTTCGATATTTAGTTGATACCCCACACTTAGGACTATGGTACCCAAGGGACACGGACTTTGCTTTGGTTGGCTTCACCGATTCCGATTGGGCGGGCGACAAGGTTGATAGGAAGTCTACTTCCGGAGCTTGTCATTTTCTTGGAAGATCCTTGGTGTGTTGGTCCTCGAAGAAGCAAAATTGTGTCTCCGTCTCCACCGCGGAAGCCGAGTATATTGCCGCGGCAAGTAGTTGTGCTCAAATCTTGTGGATGAGGCAAACCTTGCGAGATTTTGGACTCGAGTATAGCAAGGTGCCTCTTTTGTGTGACAATGAGAGCGCAATCAAGATCGCCTACAATCCGGTTCTTCATGGCAAGACAAAGCACATTGAGATAAGGAACCACTTCATCCGGGATCACATTGCTCGCGGAGATATTGTTCTATCCTTCATTGGTACCAAGGAGCAATTGGCGGACATCTTCACGAAGCCCTTGGACGAGAAGCGTTTCATTGAGTTGAGGCATGAGCTAAATATCATTGATCCATCGAACTTTGATTGACCGTCGTGCGCACATACCACTCTAAAACTATATATCTAGATGAAAGGCACGCATGAACATAGGGGGAGTGCGGTTTAAACTTATTGAGCTATCCCCCCCCCCATAATGCATAAAGAATCCAAAACATATGCTATTTGTCAAACAAGTGACTAATGAGCTTCATGTTGAGTTGTAGTCGTGAGTCCTAGATACATCTACGCGACCTCACACTACTATACTCTTACAAGGTGGCTTCAGCCACCAACCTCATCCTTGAGGAGTTTTTCGGTTCTTTGTGTTCCCTTGTGTTTTTCTTTTTTCCTTCTTCTTTGTTATCTTTTTCTCCATGTTTTTGGAGAATCTCATCCAAGCTTTGTCTTCCTTTTTGTTTTTTGCAAGTTTGGTAGTGTGTTCTCCCTTACCATCCTTGTAGTTTCCTTACCCTCCTTTCTGGTGTTCCGATGCCAAAGGGTGAGAAGATTCTATTCGAATGGGTTTTTGCATGGGGACTTTCGTTGTTGTAGCCCTTTGGTCCTTGTTCGTTGTTTATCTCTTCTTGTGGCTACATCAACTCTATGGAGGCACCTTATGGTGAGTTTGGGTATTCTCAAGGCAAAGGTATGATAACTTCACCCAACTCCTTGCATGATCTTGTGTTGCCTCCATATTGTGCATATGCTAGTTGAACATGTCAAGTATACTTGTTGCATGTGTGCCTGGTTTGTAAAATCTAGGGGGAGTTATGTCTCTAGGATGTGTGCATTTGTATTCAAATGCATATTCAAAATATGCACATGTCTAGGGGGAGCTCCGTCGAGCTTTTGCAAATCTAAATATCACATCATAATATATTATGCCATTGCAATTTCTTGTGTTGTCATCAAACGCCAAAAAGGGGGAGATTGAAAGAGCAAAGTCTAAACCCCGGATTTTGTGTGTTTGATGACAACACTTGAACAATCTCACCGTGTGCATTGAGTATCCTTGTTAGATTTGCAAGTGCACGGTTACCTCGCTGGACACGTCAAGATCGGAGGACCGAAGCGTAGCTTATAGGTTTTCTGGTTTTGTGTGTGTATCGCGAGGTAACATGGTTGGAGAGGAAAAGAGGAGAAAGCAGTTTTTGTCAGGCCGGTACTACCGGTACTAGTAGTGGTAGTACCGCTACCCCTACTAGTACCGGCCCATGGTACCGCTCTGGAGTTCTGCGCTGGTTTTGTCCCACGGAATAGGTTACGGTACCTTTACGGTACCTTAAGCGGTAGTACCGCCCGAGGTACCGCTTAAGTAACGTAACGGAGTTACGGCTGTACGCTCTGGTACCGCTTCAGTACCGCTTGGGATCCAGTAAGGTTTGGATCCCATTGCGGTACCTCGAGCGGTACCGCGAGCGGTAGTACCGCTATGTGTCCACGTGGATAAGTTCTGTGGGATTTCGAATCCAGAGCGGTAGTACCGCTTCCCAAAGCGGTAGTACCGCTTAGGCAAACTGCAGATAACGGTTGGATTTTTGGGGGCCTATTTAAAGGGCCCTTCTTCCCCAACACGATTTTATCTCTCCTCTCTCTCTCTCCTCCATTGTTGCTGAGCTTAAACCTTGAGGATCTCCCCAACCATCCAACCAATCTTGCCCAAATTTTGAGGAGTGGTGGAGGAGGCCCCGATCTATAGTTCTACCAAGAGAGATTTCACCAATACTTGCTAGTCCTTAGTGGATCTTGGTGTTAGGGTTCCTATGGTGGGATCTTGGAGAAAGTGGGGCTAGCTTGGTGTTGTGCTAGCTCCATAGGTTGTTGGGAGCCTCCTTGTGGTGTGGAGATCGCCCCAACCTTGTGAAGGAATCACCGCCTCGACCGGTGCCATAGTGGAGAAGGGGGAGCCCTTTTGTGGAGCTCTCTCGAGGAAGAAGGTGAGGCCTTCCTTCGTGGTGTGGCCGCCTAGCCTCTTGTGTGAGGCTAGCACCTCCTCAACGCAGACGTACTCTCTTTTGTGAGAGGAACTGCGGGAAACAAACCTCGCCTCGTCTCCGCGCCATCCGGTTGTCCCGCTCCTTACTCTTACTATCTTGCTTGTCCTTTGATTGTTGCACTTGTCTAGGATCATAGTAGGAACACCACCACCGCTAAAGCAATCACCTTTACTTTCCGCACCGCTAAAATTGAAAAAGGCTAAAACTTGATGTAGCGTCCATTCACCCCCCCTCTTGTTCGCTACGATCCATTCAGTTGGTCGATGGCGATCATGGGGTGGCTTGTGTCGGTGATGATCATGTGGTGACGTATGTCGATGGGTGATGGGATTCGTAGCATAGAAAACAAAAAAATTCCTACCGCAAGAACGAATAACAAGACAAGATCTAATCAAGTAGATGGTAGCAACGAGATGAAGATCATGAGACTAACCCTCGAAGATTCCAACGCCTACGAGATTAGATCTCGTTGTTGATGTAGTCGATCACTTGTCGCTTTCAAAAGCGCGTAGAAGATCTTGACGGTGCCACAATCGGGCAGCACCTCTGCACTCGGTCACACGTACGGTCTTGATGATGACGTCCTTCTCCCCGTTCCAGCGGGCAGCGGATGTAGTACATCCTCCTCGGAATCCCGACAGCACGACGGCGTGGTGTCGGTGGTGGTGGAGATCTCCGGCAGGGTGATGTCTACGGGTGCTTCTATTCTTGTAGACAGTGTTGGGCCTCCAAGAGCAGAGGTTTCTAGAACAGCAGCAAGTTTCCCTTGAGTGGATCACCCAAGGTTTATCGATCTCAGGGAGGAAGAGGTCAAAGATATCCCTCTCATGCAACCCTGCAACCACAAAGCAAGAAGTCTCTTGTGTCCCCAACATACCTAATAGGTGCACTAGTTCGGCGAAGAGATAGTGAAATACAGGTGGTATGAATAAGTATGAGCAAGTAGTAACGGCGCCGTGAAAAGTGCTTGCCGGCGTGTGGTTGATGGTGGTAATATTGCGGACAATAGAGATGCGAGTAAAACAAGTAAACAAGCAGCGATAGCGATATTTAGGAACAAGGCCTAGGGATCATACTTTCACTAGTGGACACTCTCAACATTGATCACATAACAGAATAAATAGATAGATGCTAGACTCTACACTCTCTTGTTGGATGATGAACACCACTAACTCGTGTAGGATTACACGAACCCTCAATGCCGGAGTTAACAAGCTCCACAATATTCAATGTTCATATTTAAATAACCTTAGAGTGCATAACAGATCAACATAACCAAACCAAGTACTAACATAGCATGCACACTGTCACCTTCACACTACGAAAGGAGGAATAGATCACATCAATACTATCATAGCATTAGTTATCTTCATAATCTACAAGAGATCACAATCATAGCCTACGCCAAGTACTACACGATGCACACACTGTCACCATTACACCGTGCAGGAGGAATAAACTACTTTAATAACATCACTAGAGTAGCACACGGATAAATTGTGATACAAAACACATTGCAATCATAAAGAGATATAAATAAGCACTTCACTATGCCATTCATAACGAGTGAATAAGTATTCTGTGAAATATAGCCTAAGAGACCCACACGGTGCACACACTCGTCACCTTTACACACGTGGGACAAGGAGTCTCCGGAGATCACATAAGTAAAATCCACTTGACTAGCATAATGACATCTAGATTACAAGCATCATCATATGAATCTCAATCATGTAAGGCAGCTCATGAGATTATTGTATTGAAGTACATAGGAGAGAGATTAACCACATAGCTACCGGTACAGCCCCGAGCCTCGATGGAGAACTACTCCCTCCTCATGGGAGACAACAGCGTTGATGAAGATGGCAGTGGTGTCGATGGAGGAGCCTTCCGGGGGCACTTCCCCGTCCTGGCGGCGTGCCGGAACAGAGACTCCTGTCCCCCAGATCTTGGCTTCGCGATGGCGGCGTCTCTGGAAGGTCTTCTCTGGTTTCGTCAAACGTGATAGGGTTTTCGCGACGGAGACCTTAAGTAGGCGGAAGGGCAGCCTCGGAGGGGGCCCGGTGGGCCCACTCACTAGGGGGGCGCGGCCCCCCCTCTGGCCGCGCCAGGGTGGCGTGTGGGGCCCCCAGGGCTTCCCTCTGGCGGCTCTCGGGTGTTCTGGAAGCTTCGTCCAATTATAAGACTCTGGGCGTTGATTTCGTCCAATTCCGAGAATATTTCCTTACTAGGATTTCTGAAACCAAAAACAACAGAAAACAGGAACTGGCACTTCGGCATCTCGTCAATAGGTTAGTTCCGGAAAACGCATAAATATGACATAAAGTATGTATAAAACATGTAGATATCATCAATAATGTGGCATGGAACATAAGAAATTATCGATACGTCGGAGACGTATCACAGGGCTTCGCCTAAGCACCGCGGGAGTATCTGGAGGAGGGAGGTGGCTAGGGTTTGGGGAGAGGGGGCACTTGGGGCGCCGTCCTTGGTGCCCTTGGGTGGTGCGGCCAAGTGTTGTATCCAGCCCCCTCCATCTCCTCCTCATTATATAGGTGGAACCTCCTAGGGTTTGCCAAAAATCCGAATAAGAGTCCAACTCAAAAACTTCCATATTGGTGAAACCTAGGTCAAGTGGGATTGCTCCCTTTCCTTGCTTCATGGCCGACCAACTAGGTGGACTCCACCGTGGACTCCACCTTCCCACTTGGTGGGTTGGCTACGGTTGGTGGAGTCCCTCCGGGACTCCTCCTTCCATAGTGATTTATTCCGGATGATTCTAGAAACTTCTACAACCTTCCATAAATTCACCGGACCATTCCCAAACTTGGAATGTGACTTCCTATATATGAATATTATTCTCCGGACCATTCCAGAACTCCTCGTGATGTCCTGGATCCCATCCGAGACTCCTAACAACATTCGAACTCCATTCCATATTCCATATCTACTTAAAACGACATCAAACCTTAAGTGTGCCACCCTACGGTTCGAGAACTATGTGGACATGATCGAGACTCCTCTCCAATCAATAACTACTAGCGGGACCTGGAGATCCATAATAGCTCCCACATATTCAACGATGACTTCGTGATCGAAAGAACCATATACATCAAATAACAATTCCCTTTGTCTCGCGATATTTTACTTATTCGAAGTTTGATCGACGGTATCTCCATACCTAGTTCAACCTCGTTACCGATAAGTACTCTTTACTCGTACCGTGATACAATATCCCTTGTGAACCAGTCACATGCTTGCAAGCTAATTATATATCATTCCACCGAGAGGGCCCAGAGTATATCTATCCGTCATCGGGATGGACAAATCCCACTCTTGATCCATATGCCTCAACTCATACTTTCCGAATACTTAATCTCATCTTTATAACCACCCATTTACGCAATGGAGTTTGATGTAATCAAAGCATCCTTCCGGTGTAAGTGATTTACATGATCTCATGGTCGAAGGACTAGGTAACTATGTATCAAAAGGTTATAGCAAGTTGAACTTAATGACTTGATCTCATGCTATGCTTACTATGGGTGTGTCCATCACATCATTCACCTAATGATATGATCTTGTTATTAATAACATCCTATGTTCATGATCAGGAAACCATGATCACCTATTAATCAACAAGCTAGTTAAATGAGAGGCTTACTAGGGACTCTGGTTGTTTACACAACACACATGTATCAATGTTTCCGGTTAATACAATTATAGATTGGAGTGTAAACATTTATCATGAACACTAAGATATAACAATAACTATTTTATTATTGCCTCTCGGGCATATCTCCAACAGTCTCTCACTTGCACTAGAGTCAATAATCTAGTCATTTGTAAAGATATAACACCTTGGCCTTCTGGTCCTTATCATGTTTTTCTCACGGGAGAGGTTTCAGTTAACGGATCTGATACGCTCAGAAACGTATGTATTTTGCAATTCATTTGCGTCTCAACGCATCACTCATTTTCCAAATGAGTCGGCATTAATCATATATGTTCAGTCTTTTGGTGGAACCTTAATTCCGCGGTCTGAAATATGTCACTAATATTGTCACACACAATATAGCTTCAAAGTTCTGACACTATCGGAACTACACCAATGTAACATCCCAAAAATTTCAAAACAAAATAAATGAATTTCCCTAGTTCCAAATTTTGGAACCAACAAAAACTTTTATTAAATTAAGTGTGAGACCTAGTGATATTGCTAAATTCTTGTGCTATTGCCATGATTGCTTGTTATAGTATTTTGAAGTGAGCTTAAACCCTAAACCTCACCCCTCTTTTCATGACCCAAGTTAAAATAAAATAAAAGGGAATTAAATAAGAAAAAGGCATATGTGCCTATGGCTATTTATATAAATCTTTACCCTAAGCTTTTCTTCTTTGCATAGAGGTTTGGAAAACCTTCATACACCCTACCTAGTGCTTAGCAAACCAAATCCAAGTTGAATCCCAAGAAAAATAACAAGAAACTAAAAATGCCATAGAGGTATATGAGAGTAAAATGCAAATTTGTAAATTTGAGATCCTTGACCCTAAGACTTGTTGTGAATGGTGGGATCACTCCTATGTACCATTTCAACACTCAACAACACCCTTTGGGTCAAGCCAAGTCAAAATAAAATTCAAATGCAACATATGCATAGAGGCATATGTGACACATAGCCATTTCACCAAATTTTGCCCTATGACTTTAAACCTTGACCAAATGATGGGAAACCTTATCTAAACCTAATCTAATGCTAAATTAACCCTAACCCATGCCCAAGTAAAGCAAGGGGAACAATTTACAAAAATAATAAAATTTGACACATCATCTCTTATGCGTTATGGTCATTTTTGCAAATCTTTGATCAAGACCTTTTGAAATGGTTTCAATGGTTTGAAAATGTTTCTAAACTAATAAGGATCACTTTAGAGTCAACAAAAGTCAAATAAAATGGAGAGAAATCAAATAGGGAGAAAATCCCCAAAATTCACTCACATACACTTAGCCAAATTTGTGAATCTTCAACCAAGGCCACCATTGCTTGATCTATTGTTTGTAAAACTCTTATATATGATAAACAAACACAATTGCATAAAAGAAACCAAAATCAAACCAAAGCAAATCTCAAAACCTTCACACATATGATAATGGTCATATGTGCACTTTTTAAAATCTTCACCACTTTACCCCTCTGGTTTTGACTTTTCTCCAACCAAACTTGGTCAACTTTTGCCATGTCATCAAAGACCAAGTGAAAGTGAACAACTTTCATGTTGACCATTAGTGCTAATGTTGACCAGGTTGACCAGTATAGATTTGACAAGAAGAGACTTTGAAACTATGTGAAGATAACCCCAAATTTGAAATCTCACAAACCTTTGCCAAATTGGACACCACCACCACCATTCTTTCTCTTTAATTATATGATTGAGCTACACCAAAAAGAAATCCAAAATTTGACCAAAAGTTTCATGCGGCCATTTCCTCAAACACCTTTCAGACACAATCTGGAAATTGCAATACATGCTATTATCCTCTGGATTCTTGCCTAAACCCCTTTCTCCCTTTGATCATTGTTGCTCTAGTACCATCCCTGCATCATCCTATGCCCCGCATCCCTAAGAAAAGTGAAGCCATGATCAACTTTGGCCATGCCAAGTCCCATGCCGGCCACCCAAGAACTCAATCTCTCTCGGCCCTCCCTCCCTCGAGTACCATGTCAATTAGGTAGCCTACACCTCACCGAACCTGCTCGGTACCATCCCCGGCTCGAACCTTGCACGCCATTGGCCGGAACACGCGTGCCCGGACACGCCGGAAAACCTGCCGAGCACGCGGTGAGCACGCCCCGGCATGTCACCGGACGCGCCGGACGCCCTGCGCTCGAGCACCCTCGTCCTCCTCCTCGCATCCCTAGGCCCGTGACGAGAACCGCCACCCTCACCTCTACCTCGTAGACGCACTCGATCGACTGCCGCTGCCTTGTCGCCGTCGTCCTCATCTGAGCACCGCCGCGAGTACCGTGGTACAAAGCACACGCGCCCGAGCGATCCTATCACAACCTGGACGCAACAGCTACGCCTTGAGCATCGCTAGGATGTCGCCTACAAGATGCTGTCCTCGCCCCGCCCTTTCGCACGCCGGAGCGGCCGTGCCATGGACGCCCTCTCACAGCACCCGCCGGTCACCTCTCCATCTATAAATAGAGGCACCCAAAGCACAACTCCTTCACACCAATCTCTTCCCCTCTCAGCACTGCCTCTCCTCGACCACCCAATTGAACCCCACCTCGCCGGAGCCGCCCCAATTTGAAGCTCGGAGCCGCCGGAGCCCGCAGATCCTCGCCATCGATACACGCCGCACTGAGCCTCGCCGCTGTACCAGGGGCCTCTACACCATCGACAAAATCGCCTCGACCCTCTCCCTCGATCGTCGGCGGCCTGGAACTCTCCTCGACCCCCTACCTCCGTCGTCAGCACGCCCTCCTCTCGCCGGAGAAGAAGACGAACTACGGCCGTGCGATCATCTCTTAATCCAACGGTCGACATCACAAGGTACCGCTTCGGTGAAACAAAGCCACTGACATGTAGGCCCCACCTCTGGACAGCCCACCAAGCACTGAAGCGTTACTGGGCCAGTTCCTTTGTTTAAACCCATTTCGGCCCATCCAGTTTCCCGCCTAGCCCATTTGCGTTTAATTCAAATATTTAGTTTCAGCAAATTTCAAATACTGATGCTTTATTCAAATTTGAATAACTTTCAAACTACTGAACCAAATTTAGCAAAATACATATCTTTGGAAAGCCCATGAAATTATCTACCTTTTGCCACTGGATTCAACCCCATATCCTGTGTAGTTTTGGAATAGCGAAAATAACAAAACAGATACTTTCCAGTATTCAAATAAATCTAGAAAATCAACCAATTTGAATTTTTAAATGAATCCAATTGCTATAGTTCACTTTTAACAAACTCTAATTTACTATGTAAAAAGATGATATGGGTTCTGTACATGATCATGGGCTAGATTCAAAAATTGGCTATGTAGTCAATACTAGCTCATTTAAAACTATTTCAAATTTTAGGAATTTAAATCTATGAGGTGTAGCACCTCATTTAAATCATTTTACTCAAGTAATATGAAGTAATATGATGACCTCTACTGCATAGGTTCATACTTGCTCACTTGTAGAATTTAAATCAATATAGTTTTTAAGTTGCCATGGTTATTTAAATCACATGAGATGATGAATCTCATTTAAATCACTTCTCTCAAATACTAAGTGTGAAGTGTTGACCTTGGTCAACATGGGATCATTCCTGGTTATTTGAGAAGATTAAATCTTAAGAAGATTCAATGAGAGGAAATTATTTCTCCAAACCAAAGAGAAACCCTAATTTCAACTTTCAATGAGAGGAAATTGTTTTCCTTTTGTTAAATAAAGAAACCCTAGCATAATTTGTGAATCAATGTTAAATAGTAATGCTAGATCATTTGTGTGAGCCAATAAGGCTAAGTAAGACTACTTAAGTGTTGTTTGGTGATTGTATCCTCGTATTCGTTATAGACGCTAGTACCGGAGACTATCAAGAGGAAGAGGTCTTCTACCAAGAGGAAGAGCAAGAAAACTTTGATCACATCACCAACCAAGGCAAGCTATTACCAATGCAAGCTAGACTAATGCAAGCTATTTTTTTTTTTGCAAGCTAACACTCTTGCAAGGTTCCCTTGTGCCAAGCTCTACAAGAGCAAGGCACCATTACTTTTACTTTATGCTTAATGCTCCTATCCCAAGTTTTTACTATACAAGCTTTACTAAATTTTGTTTATCAAGTACTTTTTGATTCATGATTCACTTAGTTTAGTTATGGAGTAGTACAAGAGTATCAAACTTAGCCTAGAGCACTCCAACTTACTTAGCACCCCTTATGACTAGTTGCTAGTGTTGAATTAAAGTTGACTACTATAGATGGGAACTTGTGAAAACCAATGACTTTGAAAACCTTGGATTGAAGGTGAATATGACTTGTGAATGACTTGGTGAAATTTACCAAAAACTGATGGTTGGGTTCGGATGCGATACCATTCAAATTTTACAAGTACCCCCACAATACCTGAATCTGGGTAAGGCTTAGCTGGAAATTTATGTGTCTTAGTATGGGTTCCCTCTGAAACAAGCGTCATCGGGGTTATGCCGGAAGCTGCCTCTACAACAAAAGGAATGATGTGAAATGACGTGAAATGAGGTGAATGTCCGGCCCAAGCCCCGTGCGGCTCCCAGTGCCGACTGTCTGTCTTCACCGGGAGGCCAAGCTCATGGGGAGAGGTGCCTATCCTAGGGTATGTAAATGAAAGGTTAGGATTGGTAGTTCGCGTCATCGCGTACGATAAATCAGGGCCGCTTACCCCCGACGAACTATTGCAATTGTTGTGGCACCAGTGTACAACCTCTCGCGAGTTTAACCTATTCGAATAGCCGCGTCCGCGGTCATGGACAGTTGGAAAGGCCATACTGTTCCGTCATCAGAACTTTTCTAAAAATATGAATGGTGAATGGTGACTTGAATTGAAAGGTGACTTTGACTTTGAATCACAACTGAGTTGTGGGAATGACACTAATGTTCCCACTTGAGTAAGTTAGGCAAATGAAGAGGTTTTGTTTACTAAAGTGCTTATGAAATAAAACTGGCTTTATGCAAATGAAACTAGAGCTTAGAACCCCCTTAATATAGTTGATAGTATTTACATTAGTATTAGTTTGCGAGTACTTTAAAGTACTCACGGCTGTGTCCCTGGCTATTCAAATGGCTAGACTATGAAGAGGAGTACCAGAACCCGGAAGAAGGACAGCAGGACGTCTACGACAACTAGGACCACTCCTGACGTCAACGGTTGCTCGTGGAATAGATGGACCACGACCGCTACTACTTCGCTTCCGCTATGTGTTTTGTAATAGGATCTCTAGATCCACCATGTTGTATTAAGACTGGGTCATGTGATCCTTTGTTGTAAGACGATTATGTGTTGTAATGAATGATGTGTTGTGATATCAATCTATTATGTCTCGCAAAAACAATATTCCTGGGATTGCGATGAATGGCATAATAGGCATCTGGATTTAAAAATCCGGGTGTTGAAAAGTTGGTATCAGAGCCATTGTTGACCTTAGGAGACCCTAGTTAGAATGGACGTCTGAGAAATTTAGTTTCAAAATAAATGAAGTGACTATTTATGAAAACCTATTCTCACTCTTATCCTTGAAATCTTCTTCAAAATAGGAAAGTTATGCTCTATTCTTCTTATACTACTACATAAAATTTGGACACGCTTCTCTAACTTACTCATCCTCTTTACTCACAGATGAAGTACCAAT
Organism: Lolium rigidum; assembly: GCF_022539505.1. Classification (NCBI taxonomy): domain Eukaryota; kingdom Viridiplantae; phylum Streptophyta; class Magnoliopsida; order Poales; family Poaceae; genus Lolium; species Lolium rigidum. The sequence continues at coordinate 207,808,382 of NC_061508.1, forward strand.
GGGAGTTCTATCAGCTTGGTCCCGGAGGCGACCTAAGGTTCGAAAAGGATTTGAAGCAACTAGTGGAATATCTAGGCCACCCGTATCCCGAGTTCTTCGGAATACCCCTCAACAACCACTCCGGAGAACCACCTCGGTGGGAAGTTTCTACTGATCTACGAAGAAGGCTTGGAGCCCCGGTATGGGAAACCATCTGGTTTTCTGTAACGGGAAACACTTGGAAGGAAGGACTAGTCAGAGCTATGCAAGAAGCAATTTTCCGTCTGTGCGGACAAAATGAGAACAAGATCAAGAACACTCGCTTCATCTACTACCCAAGACATGACCCCATGGGAAGACCGATGACCATGCCCCCACACACGGAGATGAACCCCTATGTAGCACACCAGGACTTCAGGATGTACAAAACCCGCAGGGATTTGGACAACGCCCTCGCCTCTCGCCAAGCCCATCACCCGTGAAGACGAAGAATCCACCCTAAAGAGTAGTATCATTTAAAGCACTCTAGTAGGTTCGAGTTGTATCATGATCCCCTTGTATCGTAGAGCGATGAATGGTTCTTCAAACCAACGATGTGTTAGCTTTGTAATATGTGATGTTTGGTATGAATGAAAAAGTGTTGTTGGTTTTTACCCCCGCAACACTACTCAAGTTTTCAATTTATGAACTTTTTAACTTTAACAAAACAAACCCTAGAAATTTCCCTCTTATCTTATCATCTACCTCAATGTTCAGATGGCCCCACCAACCCGCAACGCCACCCAAGATGCCATGATGCAACTGCTGCAGACGATGATGGCAGACCGAGAAGCCGAAAGAGCTGAACGCCAAGCAAACCTTACCGCACTACAACAGATAGCTCAGAACAATCAAGGCCATGGAAACCACGATCATCCCGGGTCAAAGCTGAAGAATTTTCAGAACACCAACCCACCGATGTTCAACAAGACTGAAGAGCCCCTAGATGCTGATGACCGGCTCCGGACCATGGAGAACAACCTCGAAGTTGCGGGAGTAGAAGCCGCAGAAAAAGTACTGTTCGCCACCCACTATCTGTCAGGACCTGCCAGAGCCTGGTGGACAAGTGCCCGCACAATGAATGCGGGACAAATGATGACATGGGAAGACTTCAAGCTGAAGTTCAGCAAATACCATGTGCCCCAAGGGCTGATCAAGAAGATGAGAGACGAGTTCCGTGAACTCAAGCAAGGAAGGATGTCCGTGGTGGAATACCGCGACAGGTTTCTCACTATGTCAAGGTACGCCCCGGATGAGACCGACACCAATGAGAAAAGGAAGGAGAGATTTCTGAACGGACTGCACGACGAGATGCAACCGTGTTAGTGAATATTCCGTTCGCTGACTTGGAAGCTCTCGTAGACTCCGCCATACGGATGGAAGGAAAGCCGCATCGAGCCAATGAGAACCGCAAGCGCAGGATGATGAACCGTAGTGGACCCCACCATACCCAGAAGTACCGCAACAACTCCTCTGGAGGATTCACCCCAAGACACAACAAGCCCCCTGCTCAGAGTTATCGCCCCAACAACAACAACAACAACAACAACGGAGGACCCCCAAAGCCCGGAAGTAACAACAACAACAGCCACCACACCAACAACAACCACAACAGCAACAACAACAATGGGAACAACAACAACACCAACACCGGCCCGAGGACTAGAAGCAATGCCATCCCTGTCACCCCGAAGGACAAGTCAACTGTGAACTGCTATGAATGTGGAGTTGTGGGCCACTACTCCAATGAGTGTCCCAAGAAGCTTGCAAATATTGCCGCCAATACCGCAGCACCTGCCCAGCAACAGCGCCGCTTCGCCGGTAGAAGGAACCAGAACAACAACAACGGCCGTTTCTACCACATGAATGCCACTAAAGCTCAGGAAGCACCCCAGACCATGCCAAGTATGTCTTCCTGTTAATAAAATGCTCAATCTCTCTTAGGAACCTAACTTTTCTTAAAATCTCGGGACGAGATTTGTTTAAGGGGGAAGGGTTTGTAACATCCCAAAAATTTCAAAACAAAATAAATGAATTTCCCTAGTTCCAAATTTTGGAACCAACAAAAACTTTTATTAAATTAAGTGTGAGACCTAGTGATATTGCTAAATTCTTGTGCTATTGCCATGATTGCTTGTTATAGTATTTTGAAGTGAGCTTAAACCCTAAACCTCACCCCTCTTTTCATGACCCAAGTTAAAATAAAATAAAAGGGAATTAAATAAGAAAAAGGCATATGTGCCTATGGCTATTTATATAAATCTTTACCCTAAGCTTTTATTCTTTTCTTAGAGGTTTGGAAAACCTTCATACACCCTACCTAGTGCTTAGCAAACCAAATCCAAGTTGAATCCCAAGAAAAATAACAAGAAACTAAAAATGCCATAGAGGTATATGAGAGTAAAATGCAAATTTGTGAATTTGAGATCCTTGACACTAAGACTTGTTGTGAATGGTGGGATCACTCCTATGTACCATTTCAACACTCAACAACACCCTTTGGGTCAAGCCAAGTCAAAATAAAATTCAAATGCAATATATGCATAGAGGCATATGTGACACATAGCCATTTCACCAAATTTTGCCCTATGACTTTAAACCTTGACCAAATGATGGGAAACCTTCTCTAAACCTAATCTAATGCTAAATTAACCCTAACCCATGCCCAAGTAAAGCAAGGGGAACAATTTACAAAAATAATAAAATTTGACACATCATCTCTTATGTGTTATGGCCATTTTTGCAAATCTTTGATCAAGACCTTTTGAAATGGTTTCAATGGTTTGAAAATGTTTCTAAACTAATAAGGATCACTTTAGAGTCAACAAAAGTCAAATCAAATGGAGAGAAATCAAATAGGGAGAAAATCCCCAAAATTCACTCACATACACTTAGCCAAATTTGTGAATCTTCAACCAAGGCCACGATTGCTTGATCTATTGTTTGTAAAACTCTTATATATGATAAACAAAAACAATTTCATGAAAGAAACCAAAATCAAACCAAAGCAAATCTCAAAACCTTCACACATATGATAATGGTCATATGTGCACTTTTTAAAATCTTCACCACTTTACCCCTCTGGTTTTGACTTTTCTCCAACCAAACTTGGTCAACTTTTGCCATGTCATACAAGACCAAGTGAAAGTGAACAACTTTCATGTTGACCATTAGTGCTAATGTTGACCAGGTTGACCAGTATAGATTTGACAAGAAGAGACTTTGAAACTATGTGAAGATAACCCCAAATTTGAAATCTCACAAACCTTTGCCAAATTGGACACCACCACCACCATTCTTTCTCTTTAATTATATGATTGAGCTCCACCAAAAAGAAATCCAAAATTTGACCAAAAGTTTCATGCGGCCATTTCCTCAAACACCTTGCGGACACAATCCTGGAAATTGCAATACATGCTATTATCCTCCGGATTCTTGCCTAAACCCCTTTCTCCCTTTGATCATTGTTGCTCTAGTACCATCCCTGCATCATCCTATGCCCTGCATCCCTAAGAAAAGTGAAGCCATGATCAACTTTGGCCATGCCAAGTCCCATGCCGGCCACCCAAGCACTCAATCTCTCTGGCCCTCCCCTCCCTCGAGTACCATGTCAATTAGGTAGCCTACACCTCACTGAACCTGCTCGGTACCATCCCCGGCTCGAACCTTGCACACCATTGGCCGGAACACGCGTGCCCGGACACGCCGGAAAACCTGCCGAGCACGCGGTGAGCGCGCCACGGCATGTCACCGGACGCGCCAGGACGCCCGCGCTCGAGCACCCTCGTCCTCCTCCTGCATCCCTAGGCCTGTGACGAGAACCGCCACCCTCACCACTACCTCGTAGACGCACTCGATCGACTGCCGCTGCCTTGTCGCCGTCGTCCTCATCTGAGCACCGCCGCGAGTACCGTGGTACAAAGCACACGCGCCCGAGCGATCCTATCACGCCCTGGACGCAACAGCTACGCCTTGAGCATCGCTAGGATGTTGCCTACAAGATGTTGTCCTCGCCCCGCCCTTTCGCACGCCGGAGCGGCCGCGCCATGGACGCCCTCTCACAGCACCCGCCGGTCACCTCTCCATCTATAAATAGAGGCACCCAAAGCACAACTCCTTCACACCAATCTCTTCCCCTCTCAGCACTGCCTCTCCTCGACCACCCAATTGAACCCCACCCCGCCGGAGCCGCCCCAATTTGAAGCTCGGAGCCGCCGGAGCCCGCAGATCCTCGCCATCGATCCACGCCGCCCCGAGCCTCGCCGCTGTACCAGGGGCCTCTACACCATCGACAACATCGCCTCGACCCTCTCCCTCGATCGCCGGCGGCCTGGAACTCTCCCCGACCCCCTACCTCCGTCGTCAGCACGCCCTCCTCTCGCCGGAGAAGAAGACGAACTACGGCCGTGCGATCATCTCTTAATCCAACGGTCGACATCACAAGGTACCGCTTCGGTGAAACAAAGCCACTGACATGTAGGCCCCACCTCTAGACAGCCCACCAAGCACTGAAGCGTTACTGGGTCAGTTCCTTTGTTTAAACCCATTTCGGCCCATCCAGTTTCCCGCCTAGCCCATTTGCGTTTAATTCAAATATTTAGTTTCAGCAAATTTCAAATACTGATGCTTTATTCAAATTTGAATAACTTTCAAACTACTGAACCAAATTTAGCAAAATACAAATCTTTGGAAAGCCCATGAAATTATCTACCTTTTGCCACTGGATTCAACCCCATATCCTGTGTAGTTTTGGAATAGCGAAAATAACAAAACAGATACTTTCCAGTATTCAAATAAATCTAGAAAATCAAACAATTTGAATTTTTAAATGAATCCAATTGCTATAGTTCACTTTTAACAAACTCTAATTTACTATGTAAAAAGATGATATGGGTTCTGTACATGATCATGGGCTAGATTCAAAAATTGGCTATGTAGTCAATACTAGCTCATTTAAAACTATTTCAAATTTTAGGAATTTAAATCTATGAGGTGTAGCACCTCATTTAAATCATTTTTCTCAAGTGATATGAAGTAATATGATGACATCTACTGCATAGGTTCATACTTGCTCACTTGTAGAATTTAAATCAATATAGTTTTTAAGTTGCCATGGTTATTTAAATCACATGAGATGATGAATCTCATTTAAATCACTTCTCTCAAATACTAAGTGTGAAGTGTTGACCTTGGTCAACATGGGATCATTCCTGGTTATTTGAGAAGATTAAATCTTAAGAAGATTCAATGAGAGGAAATTATTTCTCCAAACCAAAGAGAAACCCTAATTTCAACTTTCAATGAGAGGAAATTATTTTCCTTTTGTTAAATAAAGAAACCCTAGCATAATTTGTGAATCAATGTTAAATAGTAATGCTAGATCATTTGTGTGAGCCAATAAGGCTAAGTAAGACTACTTAAGTGTTGTTTGGTGATTGTATCCTCGTATTCGTTATAGACGCTAGTACCGGAGACTATCAAGAGGAAGAGGTCTTCTACCAAGAGGAAGAGCAAGAAAACTTTGATCACATCACCAACCAAGGCAAGCTATTACCAATGCAAGCTAGACTAATGCAAGCTATTCTTTTTGTTTGCAAGCTAACACTCTTGCAAGGTTCCCTTGTGCCAAGCTCTACAAGAGCAAGGCACCATTACTTTTACTTTATGCTTAATGCTCCTATCCCAAGTTTTTACTATACAAGCTTTACTAAATTTTGTTTATCAAGTACTTTTTGATTCATGATTCACTTAGTTTAGTTATGGAGTAGTACAAGAGTATCAAACTTAGCCTAGAGGACTCCAAGTTACTTAGCACCCCTTATGACTAGTTGCTCGTTCTGAATTAAAGTTGACTACTATATATGGGAACTTGTGAAAACCAATGACTTTGAAAACCTTGGAATGATGAGTCATTCTATTGAAAGATTTTGATGGTGAATATGACTTGTGAATGACTTGGTGAAATTTACCAAAAACTTATGGTTGGGTTCGGATGCGATACCATTCCAATTTTACAAGTACCCCCACAATACCTGAATCTGGGTAAGGCTTAGCTGGAAATTTATGTGTCTTAGTATGGGTTCCCTCTGAAACAAGCGTCATCGGGGTTATGCCGGAAGCTGCCTCTACAACAAAAGGAATGATGTGAAATGAGGTGAATGTCCGGCCCAAGCCCTGTGCAGTTCCCAGGCTGACTGTCTATCTTCACTGGGAGGCCAAGCTCATGGGGAGAGGTGCCTATACTAGGGTATGTAAATGAAAGGTTAGGATTGGTAGTTCGCGTACTGCGTACGATAAATCAGGGCCGCTTACCCTCGACGAACTATTGCAATTGTTGTGGCACCAGTGTACAACCTCTCGCAGAGTTTAACCTATTCGAATAGCCGCGTCCGCGGTCATGGACAGATTGGAAAGGCCATACTGTTCCGTCATAGAACTTTTCTAAAAATATGAATGGTGAATGGTGACTTGAATTGAAAGGTGACTTTGACTTTGAATCACAACTGAGTTGTGGGAATGACACTAATGTTCCCACTTGAGTAAGTTAGGCAAATGAAGAGGTTTTGTTTACTAAAGTGCTTATGAAATAAAACTGGCTTTATGCAAATGAAACTAGAGCTTAGAACCCCCTTAATATAGTTGATAGTATTTACATTAGTATTAGTTTGCGAGTACTTTAAAGTACTCACGGCTGTGTCCCTGGCTATTCAAATGGCCAGACTATGAAGAGGAGTACCAGAACCCGGAAGAAGGACAGCAGGACGTCTACGATAACTAGGACCACTCCTGACGTCAACAGTTGCATGTGGAATAGATGGACCACGACCGCTACTACTTCGCTTCCGCTATGTGTTTTGTAATAGGATCTCTAGATCCACCATGTTGTATTAAGACTGGGTCATGTGATCCTTTGTTGTAAGACGATTATGTGTTGTAATGAATGATGTGTTGTGATATCAATCTATTATGTCTCGCAAAAACAATATTCCTGGGATTGCGATGAATGGCATAATAGGCATCTGGACTTAAAAATCCGGGTGTTGACAACCAAGTTCTCAAAGAACTCCTCGACTTAAAACTCCTTAGTCATTGTCAAAACAATGACACACTCTGCCTTCGTTTATAGAATCTATCACAGTATTTAGTACTCATCTAAATCTAGCATTGTGCTACCTTTTAATGAACACTTAGCTTAACTGAGATTTGAAATTCATTTTTATATGTGACCAAACTAATATCGGTGCAACACCTTACATCGATTTGTTTGTCATTTCCCCACACAAAACTAATATCCTTGGTTCTTCTAAAGCACTCAGGGATATTCTTATTGTTGTCCAATGATCATCACATGAATCATTCTGGTATATGCTCCTAACTCTTTAGAGCACAGGACATCTGATTGTGTACATATTATCCGTGATCTAAAATCACTCATGTGTTTTTACTCATCGAGTGTCAAATACACTCAAGTCTTGTTAAACCTTCACATGGAAAAGAACACCTTCTAAATATTTTTATATTGAACTACTTCAATATTCATTCTATGTACTTTAACTTAAACTTATTATGTGTTTCAATCTATCTTCACAGATCTTGACACTAAATATGTTTCAGTCCATATTCTTTCATTGAAGTTAATTCTCAATGAAACCTTTTTAATCACATAAAGTATATAATTCCATCATTTATAATCAACGATATGTCATCTACATAAAGTATTATAAATATGTCTCAGCGCTGCCACTTAATTTCTTGCAAATGCAAGCTTCTTCATCGTTTCTGATGAAATCATAACTCTTTGATCATTTCATCCGGTGAAGATTCCAACTCCGTGATACTCACTTCATCCAGTGAAGTTTGTACAACTTTTTAGTATTCTACAGACTAGCAAAACTCTTAGTTGTATCTTGTATACACCTTTAATACACACTTCTGTTAAGTAATGTATTTTGCCATCCTACTAGCATATCTCATAAAAAAAATATAGCGATTACTAGAATAATCCACATAGACTATAAGCATCGCTACGGAATCGTAGTCAACTCTTTGAACTTTGTCGTAAACAACTTTTCGACAAGTCGAGCTTCTTCAAGGATATTCCATCCAAGTCCATCAATTTTATAGATCCATTTACTTTCAAAAAGTATTCACCTCTCTTGGATTTCATGGCGCATAGCCATTTTAACGGAGTCAGGCTCCATCATAACTTCTTTGTATGTAGTTGGTTTATCATTATTCAAAATCAATCCTTTTTCCACAAATCATTTATTTGATCACAAAGTAAACCACATCTACAAGGTTCAATAGGTACTTTGATCTCCATGACTATAACATTTTGTAGACATGGGAGCCATGATCGTCGTGGCCGCTTCCGGAACCATTTCCGATGCTGCGCTACTCTGATCATCATGCTCAGGTTCATGAACCTTATCAAGTTCCATTGTCCTCCCACTCAAATACTTCGCTAGAAACAATTTCTTGGAAATTAGCAAGTAACATCGACAAACACTTTTGTCTTTGACTTCATAGTGGAAAGAATTCCCAAATTGTTCTCTGGATAACCAGCAAAGACATTGTATTTCCTTATGCTATGCATACCAAAATTTAAGAAAGGACTATTAGGGTTTATACCCATGCCATAACTCATATGGTGTCATTTCAACGGATTTATGATGACGCTCAATTTACTGTAAAAGCGGTAGTGTCTAAAGCATAATCCACAAAAATATAATGGCATCATTTTATATTATCTCATCATTAATCCAACAAGGTTTGGATACGTCTCTCGGATACTCCATCATCACTATGATACTCCAAGAAACGTGAGTTGTAGAACAATTTCATAACTCTCTTATATGTTCGCTAAAACTCGTAAGTCAAATATTTCCACCAAGATCCAATCATAGATATTTGACTTTTCTATTACGATGATTTCCACTTCATGCTGAAACTTATTTGAATCCATTCAAATGTTTCAAACTTTTTCCTTATCGAATAAATATATCCACATATATATACTCAATTCATTGTTGGAAGTTTTCATGAAATAGAAGAATCTCCCGCACACAACTATGCCCAGTGAACCACATACATCATCATGTATGTTTCCACTAAGTTAGTTGCCCGTTCAACTCTTAGCCTATGAACGGTATTTCAGTCATTCTCTTTAGAAGAGATTTGCAAGCGCCAAACGACTCAAAAATCAAATAACTCCAAAAATCCATTTGCATGGAGTTCCTTCATGCGTTCCTTCCTAACTTGACCTAAATGGAGGTTCCACTAATAAGTGGAATTCACATCATTTGCCTTATGGATTTTAGCGTCAGTGTTATGCATGTGTGCTTCACAATAAAGATTTATAATAACTTATCCATCGTACATGGAATACTGTCATAATTTGAACAACTCATTGTTTTCATTTGACCAGAACAAAATAACAATTATGAAGTTCTTTATTATAAATCTGAAGGGCTAGGTAGAATGCCAACGACGAACATAATAACACTTTATTTTGTCCAGATGTGCATTATTACCACATTCCTTATCAGTCACTTAGGCCATTGTATTCTTGTATTGCGTTGTGTTGTATGACATCTCATACCAACAAATATGGTACATATACCCAAGAATTTCATTATGTCACCAAACAGGGAATACATTCATAACATGTATATCATCTAAATACACCTGAGCTAGACTTTCTAGTCTTTTCTTTCTTTCTGCCAAAATCTTTTTTAGTTTCTATTTTAGATTTCCTCATTCCCAGAAAACACTTCACCTTCAATAACTTCTAGGTCCATTGGTCAAATACTAATAACCTTGAGGTTCTTACTTTGAAGTTGATCATCACATGACAAGTGTTCCAGATTTCACTATTAGTAACATTTTAATGTGATGAACAATTTCACTCATAATTTTTATACATCAAATCATGACGACTTTCCGAGACCATGTCTGTACATGCTAGGCTCGTAAAGTTTAACCTTAGTACTCGTATGTGCAAATCTGGCTTGCACCCGTTGTTTGCACACGTAGAATCTATAACACCCGATCATCACGTGATGCTTCGAAATGATGAGTCTTAGCAACGGTGCATACTAAGGACGATCACTTCATGGATATGCGAATATCGTTAGTGCCCAACTAGTTGGAGAATTGGGACGCCTGGCGTCTTCAACCTTCATACATTCCCATAAAACTTATGAGTTTATGTAGTCTCACTAGATTATATTCTATTATCTTGCAATAAGGTCTTAGATACATATATCTCATACCTTGCTTATTTCTGAAAACAAAATTTCCAGCTCCTTACTTTTCAAACGGATTTGAACTTCAATTTCACGGAGACAAGATGATTTTAGGTACTAATTGAAACCATATTGCTCTTTGAATCAATGTGAGGTTTACTAAAAGTTTGCAATAGGACTTAATCATTTCTTGATTCTTTAACAATACGGTACCAGTCCGTAAAGTTTCTTGTTAGACTTAACAGTATTTCTATCTCAATTATAAGACTAGTGCATGGTAGATAACGGATGCCAATTTACAAATTTAATTCAAAATACTATTCAGACTATGTTCATGATAATTAGTTCAAGTTTTAATCTAATTACTAATGAACTCCCACTTAATACAACATCCCTCATAGTTATTTAGTGGCACACAATCCATATCCACTACACCAAAACCGATCATCATGTGAGATGATGTAGCTTCAATGGTGAACATCAACATGTTGAGCATATCATCCATATGACTCGTGTTCAACCTTTCGGTTTCCTGTGTTCCGAGGCCATGTCTGTACATGCTAGGCTCGTCAAGCAAACCCAAGTATTTCCACGTGTGCAACATAGCTTACACCCGTTGTATGTGAACGTAGAATCTATCACATCCGATCATCATGAGATGCTTCAAAACGACGAACTGTAGCAACGGTGCATACGAGGGGAGAACACTTTATTATATTGATATTAATGTGAGGGATCATCTTATAATGCTACCGTCGCGATCTAATCAATATAAGATGCATAAAGGATTAACATCACATGCAATTCATAATGTGATATGATATGGCTCTTTTATCTCGCGCATTTGATCTTCATGTCCAAAGCACGGGCATGATCTCCATCATCTTCGGCGGTGCGTCAAGTTCCATGGCACCGTCTTCATGGTTGTTCACCACATGTAGCAACTATTACAACTACTTTGAAATAATACTACTACATGAAATATAAAGACAAGCATAAGGCTCCTGCCGGTTGTCACAACACAATAATGATCGTCCCATACATATTCATTATCACATCATGGCCATATCACATCACCAAACCCTGCAAAAACAAGTTAGACGCCTCTAATTTGGTTTGCATATTTTACGTGGTTTAGGGTTTTCGAGTAAGATCCAATCTACCTACGAACATGAACCACAACGCTGATACTAGTGTTGTCAATTGAAATAGTAAATTGAATCATAACTATGGTGAGAGAGACAGACACCCGCAAAGCCACTTATGAAATACAAGTTGCATGTCGAGCGTGGAGCAAGTCTCATGAACGCGGTCATGTAAAGTTAGCCCGGGCCGCTTCATCACACCATACCGCAAGATGCAAAGTACACATAACAAGAGACAACAAAAGCATCAACGCCCACAAAACCATTGTGTTCTACTCATGCAACCAATCTATGCATAAACCTGGCTCTGATACCACTAATGCGATTCATAGCATAGAAAACAAAAAAATTCCTACCGCAAGAACGAATAACAAGTCAAGATCTAATATAGTAGATGGTAGCAACAAGATGAAGATCATGAGACTAACCCTCGAAGATTCCAAAGCCTACGAGATTAGATCTCGTTGTTGATGTAGTCGATCACTTGCCGCTTTCAAAAGCGCCTAGAAGATCTTGACGGTGCCACAATCGGGCAGCACCTCCGCACTCGGTCACACGTACGGTGTTGATGACGACATCCTTCTCCCCGTTCCAGCGGGCAGCGGATGTAGTAGATCCTCCTCGGAATCCCGACAGCACGACGGCGTGGTGTCGGTGGTGGTGGAGATCTCTGGCAGGGCTTCGCCTAAGCACCGCGGGAGTATCGGGAGGAGGGAGGTGGCTAGGGTTTGGGGAGAGGGGGCACTTGGGGCGCCGGCCTTGGTGCCCTTGCGTGGTGCGGCCAAGTGTTGTAGCCAGCCCCCTCCCTCTCCCCCTCATTATATAGGTGGAACCCACTAGGGTTTGCCCAAAATCCGAATAAGAGTCCAACTCAAAAACTTCCATATTGGTGAAACCTAGGTCAAGTGGGATTGCTCCCTTTCCTTGCTTCATGGCCAGCCAACTAGGTGGAGTCCACCATGGACTCCACCTTCCCACTTGGTGGGTTGGCTAGGGTTGGTGGAGTCCCTCCGGGACTCCTCCTTCCATAGTGATTTATTCCGGATGATTCTAGAAACTTCTACAACCTTCCATAAATTCACCGGACCATTCCCAAACTTGGAATGTGACTTCCTATATATGAATCTTATTCTTCGGACCATTCTGGAACTCCTCGTGATGTCCTGGATCCCATCCGAGACTCCGAACAACATTCGAACTCCATTCCATATTCCATATCTACTTAAAACGACATCAAACCTAAAGTGTGTCACCCTACGGTTCGAGAACTATGTGGACATGATCGAGACTCCTCTCCGATCAATAACTAATAGCGGGACTTGGAGATCCATAATAGCTCCCACATATTCAACGATGACTTCGTGATCGAAAGAACCATTTACATAAAATAACAATTCCCTTTGTCTCGCGATATTTTACTTATCCGAAGTTTGATCGACGGTATCTCCATACCTAGTTCAACCTCGTTACCGATAAGTACTCTTTTCTTGTATCGTGATATGATATCCCTTGTGAACCAGTCACATGCTTGCAAACTAATTAGATATCACTAGTCATCAACCCGTGCACCTGCACGGGCTAGCTTGTTTAATAAAATTAGCTGTAATGTTTTGGACGTACTAACGGTAAATATATAGTTGTGAGTATGCTCTTAAAAAATTAAAGTATTTCATGATAAAGTTCTATTTTGTTGAACGCGCATAAAAATGTGTTTGTTTCTTTCTACAGCAGATGCGGCAACCAAAATATTTAAATTTGTTAGATAAAAAATTAAATTTAGTACATATCTATGCTTTATTTCTTTTCAGGGCTTTCCGATTGATGATGTAGCTTGTTTACAGAGCTTAGACCCACAATATAATAAGAATATCAAATCAGCTGCAAACTTCTTTTTTATAAAAAAACAACCTTTGTCTACAATACGTGAAATAATAATTGTTTCAACTGGAAATACAAAATATACTTTGGCTGAATGAACGTGAATTTGAAATTTTTTCCTTGTACTAATAATATTTTTGATTACTTTTATCTACTGAGACATCTAGCTTTTCCTAATATTTTTGAAAGGTTCTAGCCGTCGAGCGGATTATGAATAAATATAGGTAACAACTGATACGTACTATGGAAGTTTCACACCTCGGTGATAAAATTTGAAAACCTACCCTATCAATTGAATCTTTAGTGTCAGTTCAAACTCCTTTGTTCTAACATCGAGACATCCCCTCCGTCGTAGACCAATATAATGAAACGATGGAGTTGTATTAACAAAAGGTGATTAGGTCTAAAAATCAAGTACACCAAGTAAGAATTTGATGAGGACGAAGTGACCGTGTATAAATTTCAGTTCCATGGGATGATTTGCTTAAATTACCTTCCAATTTTATGGACCAAAGTATATGGAGCTAATACTTCTTTAAGCGATAAAAATTGAACAGCCAGACACCTTCAGGCTAACATCACTCCGTAATTGATTATTTATTTTGTCATGTTGCATGGGAGACAGACATAAAAATATCAACTCGACATAAAAATATGTTTTCGTTGAAAAGAAATGCACAATAATAACTAAATATTTGAACGTTGATGTTATGAAAAATGTTCTCTCTAACCTTGGCCATATCAAGTCCACTATTACAACTTGATCATATAGAACTGTTTCATACTGTTACTGTAATTATTCTGAAACCATTCTGTCCAAAAATAATACTTGATCAATGTACATTTGCTTCCAAGCATTTCAATCTTATCATAACACAGCAGGAGCCATGAAAAATAATTCAAAATATGATATGAATAGTTGAGTACTTAGCTTACTGACATTAGAGATCCAGAAAACCTAATGCCGGTGGCTGCACGAACTTGACGTAGGCCTGGAGAAGTCTTTAATCTGCACAATAGAGAGTGCAACAAATAGGAAGATCTGCCTTGTCAAAATTCCGTTGTCCTAACACAGATCATTCAAAGGAATCGCCTGCCTACTGATTCATCATGATTCATCACAGAATTAACGCGGAGGTTCGAAATCTCCAATAATTAATAAATATATAACATACATTTTTTATTTTATAGAAAATACTAACCTGCTCTTACTTTGGAAATGCTCCTAAATTCAAATTTCTAAGCCACAAAAGAATCAAAGGTGACGTAGCTAATTCAACTTTTACTATAGACTCAATCAATTAAAATACAGTTGACCTAAATGTCATTGTAGAAGAGTTCTAAATGAAGCTACATGGGAATTTGATATTCAGAGTATGAGCAACTCACCTTGGATAATTCTTTTTCCATGCACTCTCTCACGACATCCATATATTAATAGCTCCGTCCAGTGTAGGGCTAAATTCAATGATACCACTGTACATGATAGTCCTTGTGGAGTAGCAATGGCAAAAGTACATGTTTATTATATAGAGGCCAAAACACATCATTTCATAAGTAAAATATATATACTGACACAAATTCATTCGATGACTTAATATGTACGTTTAATAAACAACATATATTGTGTCAGTGTGAGACATTGACCAATAACCTTAGGACTGATGCTGCATATTATTCTCAAAAAATTCTTGCTGTATAAAATATAAAGGGTGAAAAGTCTAAATCTAGCTGATACGTGATTAGCACCACAGTCCATAATAGCACGTAAAAGAATAAGGATGTGACGCACCTGTTATACGCATATTCTGTATTTCGTGAAGGCATATAGATCAAGTTTCAAAATCAATTCCTTGAAAACCTGGAGTTCAACAACAAAGCAGCAAAATCATACTTATTTTTACCTAAAGGAAAAAAAAAATCAGAACAATCGGTTGGCAAGTTGGGGTACTTACACAAGAACGGCTTGTCAGACTCGTATCTGCCCTCCCAGCAAAAAAAAGGCTCGCATCTGCCGAGATCGCGATAGGTCGGATTGCTATCGGCAGGCCGGACGACAGAATTTCAATCATCCATCAGCAAATCAACTGTACGCTGGCATAAGTCCTGAAGGATTTCATCTCCGCGGCTTCATGCAAAAAATAGATTATATTATAGTGGATGGTTGCGTTGGAGATGAAGCAAGTTTGGGTGGCAGCTGCCGCCGTTAATTCATCACGTACACAATCTGCAGAACATAGAGGTCAGGGAGATGAAGAGAAACCTTAATCTCTTCCTTACTCAGGTGAACGGGATGGCTATGCAGCTGCCGATTGAAACTCGTCGGCATGTGGCCAATTGGTCTGGAAGAGAAGATTTGTTTACCTAGGTTTTTGGGTGGCTTTGTTTTAGAGGATATCGGGAGAGCGTGACGGAGGAGAGGCGTGAGCTGGGCGGAGACGGACGCAAAAAAAGAGAGTAATTAAGCCGGTCATACATGATTTGAGGCAGATGTACGTATGTTGGACTCTAGCGGTTAAACCGACGACTGTATTATATAAACAACAGAAAACAACCTCAACGTGTCGATGTAACTTCACCTGGTACATTATAAAACGCAATTTTCTTGATTAATCCTGACCATAAATTTTAAATCTAATTGTCATAATTATTCTAATGATGTGGATTAATGTGGAGGCTTTTACGGTGCCTCCAATTAGTAAATATAAGATTCCACCGAGAGGGCCTAGAGTATATCTATCCGTCATTGGGATGGACAAATCTCACTCTTGATCCATATGCCTCAAATCATACTTTCCGAATACTTAATCCCATCTTTATAACCACCCATTTACGCAATGGCGTTTGATGTAATCAAAGCATCCTTCCGGTGTAAGTGATTTACATGATCTCATGGTCGAAGGACTAGGTAACTATGTATCGAAAGCTTATAGAAAGTTGAACTTAATGACTTGATCTCATGCTATGCTTACTATGGGTGTGTCCATCACATCATTC
Source organism: Lolium rigidum (assembly GCF_022539505.1). Classification (NCBI taxonomy): domain Eukaryota; kingdom Viridiplantae; phylum Streptophyta; class Magnoliopsida; order Poales; family Poaceae; genus Lolium; species Lolium rigidum. The sequence continues at coordinate 207,824,667 of NC_061508.1, forward strand.
ACCTAATGATATGATCTTGTTATTAATAACATCCTATGTTCATGATCAGGAAACCATGATCATCTATTAATCAACAAGCTAGTTAAATGAGAGGCTTACTAGGGACTCTGGTTGTTTACACAACACACCTGTATCAATGTTTCCGGTTAATACAATTATAGCATGGAGTGTAAACATTTATCATGAACACTAAGATATAACAATAACTATTTTAGTATTGCCTCTCGGGCATATCTCCAACAATGGGATCCATGAGGTGGTGGTGGTCGACAACGATCATGAGATGGTGTGTGTCGATGACGATCCTCGATATGCCTAGATGATGGCTCATGTGACTTGGCATGTTGTTCTTGGCGCCTTGTTGAGCTCGGAGAGGAGTGTCGATGACGATCGTGTTGGGGACGCTCTTGATGATCCATGTGACGAAGTCGATGTAGATGATCATGTGCATAAGCACTCTCATGGTGGCGCCATCTTGGAAGTCCTCTATCTTCATATGTAGCTCCATTTTCCAAGCGGGGGTCCTTGGGAGCACCGGTGTTGTGCATGGTGGAGTCGAGGTGAGGCTCCACCTTGGTGTCGATGTCGTCCTCGTGGTGGTGCTCCACTATATCGTCCATGCTTGATGAGCCATTGTCGATGTAGAGCTCCTCGATGTCGTCCTCGTGGTGGTGCTCCACCATGTCGTCCATGCTTGTTGAGCCATTGTCGATGTAGAGCTCCTCGATGTCGGTCATTTCCGCGATGCTTGTGGAGCCATAGTTGGTGTTGAGCTCCACATGCTCTTCCACATCCGCGGTGCTTGCGGAAGTATCCTCCTCGAAGGCCATGTAGTCTTCCATATCCTCTTCTTCACTATCCATGTTAGCACGACAAAAGCTATATGGTGGATGTTAGTGGAAGAAACTACCGTCAAGTCTCACCTTGAAGTGATAGAATTGGGTCAACTAACTAAACCAAGAGGTAAATCAAGTTGTGTTGGGTACACACACAAAAAAACACGCAAAAGCAAGCAAATATGATGATAGGTGAGGATGGTGGAAAGCCAAAAGTCGAAATCCGAAATCAAGTTTGTTGTTAAGAGTGGGTAAGCTCCAAAAATTAAATGTCCAAATGGTCATCACGGAAACACGAATGATGTGGAGAACACACACGAGATGATTGGGGTTAGTGCGACCAAGGAATGAGCGGAAAAAACAAGAAGGTCTACAAAGATCGGCTCGGTGTCACACTAACACAAGGAGAGGCAAAGCTTTGGTTGCAAATTGAGAGACAACAAGATTCACACGCGACCTCTCTTCTCTTCTCTCTTTTGCTTAAAAGCTTTTTACTCTTTTGTATATAGTGGCACTTGCACTCTTTTGTATCTATGGTGGCATTTTCACTCTTTTGTATCTATGGTGGCACTTGCACTCTTTTGCATATGGTGACACTTTGCACTCTTTTTGTGCTTTTTCGGCTTTTTCTCGCACTATGTTAGCGTTAGCCTTGCTTTTGGTATTTTGCCACACGAGTACTTGCTTATAAGCTTGACTCCACACTACACACACCTCACAATCGGGGCCACGTACAATGTCTCGCAACACTTGATAAGCAATGCTTGATAGGATAGGTCGCAAAAGGAAGAGGGGCTACAAGGCGGGAGGGGGGCAAGTTATACCTAGATGGAAATGTTAGGCGGTGTCGAAACACACAACTTGCGATGACGTCGACGATGGTGTCGAAGTTGCGCCGGAATCCGGGGTGCCGAAGGTGTTGCCGCGGTGTTGATGTAGACGCGGAAGCTTGGTAGACAATCCTTGCACTCCAAAACGGAAATTGGGCAAAATAAGTCAATGCCCGAAAATTTGGGTCACGACGAGCGATCGAAGTTGGCAAAATTTTGGAGTCGGAAAATTTCGGAAACGGTGTCAAAATTAGAGTCAAAATGAGAGGAGATAGCTGTCAAAGTTTGGGGTCAAACGGCCGCCGGAAAGTTGTCAAAATTTATGGCAAAAGATGAGTCAAAACGGAGCGAAACTAAAACAGCACATGTACATGGCTGGCAGTGCCGGACTGCGCCGGGCGGCAGTGTCGTGGTGTTGTGGCCGGAACTTCCGGGATCGAGTGAAGTTTGCGCGCAGAGCAAGATGAAGCGGAGTCGGAGCGAGGCAACGCGGCGGTTGGCCAGATGCGCTTGGTGTCGCGTTGCTGTGCGGGGCAGAGGTTGAGGCGGCCTGGTGAGATGCGGCTGGGCGTGGCCTGCAGAGGTGGCGACACGGTGTGGTTGGTGGAGGATGAAGCGGCGCGCGGCCTAGCTGGTGGAGGTGGGGGATGGGGCGAGGCAGTGGGGCGGCTCAGTGGTGCTTGTTGTCTGCGCGTGGAGATGCCCAGCGGGCGCGGGCGTTTGGCCGGGAGGCTGCGCATGGAGGTGCCCAGCAGGCACGGTGCGGCTGCTACTCAGAGTGGTGGCGCGGGGGTGGAGCGAGGCTGGCGGGCGGCCGCGCTGCTGTTTGGCCAGGTGAACGAGCGGAGCCAGGGGAGCGGCAGCCGATGCTTGGCGAGCGGAGGCAGGGGCGTGGTGGGCGGCTCGAGTGTTGGAGTTGGCGTGGGGGCCTGGGCGTGGTGGGCGGTAGGCCAGGTGGAGGCGGATGGTGGCGGCAGTGCCGGTCGCGCGGCAGTGCCGGCCGATCAAGAACAGCTCGAGCTGTTCGTCGCCAAAACGCGAAAATCAGAGGGAAAAACGTCGATTGCGGGAGGAATAGAAGGAATTTGACAGCGGAATTTGGTGGGGATGTAGATCAACCTAGGAACACAAAATTAATGGATCAAAACAACTCAAAACGCAACCAAATCGCAGATCTGACCAAAGACAATTTAGGGCTATTTTTGTGGAATTTTTTGCAATTTTTTTTGGAACGAAATTGAGTGGGTGTAGGGTCAAATCCGGACTAACCAAGAGCTGCTGATACCATTTGATGTGGCCTAAGGGCTAGGATGTGCCCAGATCCCACGAATTTGACCAGGTTTGTGGATGGAAGAGGTGGGAGAGGAAGAACACAAGATCCAACACAAACACACACACACAACCCAACACAAACCAAATTTACTCCCTTGGTAGGTTAGACCAAGCCAATAGAAACACTTCTTAGAGAGACCCTTGGGTAGAATCTACGAAGTGGAAGATTGGTGATGGATATCCCAACTAGAACTTGGATGAGAGAGGTGGTAGCCTTGAATCATCCATGAAAAGCAGAAATCCCTCAAGAGTGCCTTGATACAAAGAACATAGTTCTAGGGAGACAGAGCTCAAAGTAGTTTAAGCCGAAATCTTTTCTAAGCCTAATTGAGGTGGGGATGAGATACATATAGCCCCAGATTCGTCCAAGGGGTTACTTAGTCATTTGCACAGAATAAACATAGCCATAGGATGCAAACAGACGGCTGCTGGCGTGTAGTTGACACACGTCTGTTGGGAACCCCAATAGGAAGGTGTGATGCGTACAGCAGCAAGTTTTCCCTCAGTAAGAAACCAAGTTTATCGAACCAGTAGGAGTTAAGGAACACGTGAAGGTTGTTGGTGGCGGAGTGTAGTGCGGCGCAACACCAGGGATTCCGGCGCCAACGTCGAACCTGCACAACACAATCACAATACTTTTCCCCAAATTAACACTGAGGTTGTCAATCTCACCGGCTTGCTGTAAACAAAGGATTAAATGTATAGTGTGGAAGATGATGTTTGTTTGCGAAGAACGAGAAAGAACGAGTTTGCAGTAGATTGTATTTCAGATGTAAAGAATGGACCGGGTTCCACAGTTCACTAGTGGTGTCTCTCCGATAAGAAATAGCATGTTGGGTGAACAAATTACAGTTGGGCAATTGACAAATAAAGAAGGCATAACAATGCACATACATATATCACGATAACTACTATGAGATTTAATCGAGGCATTACGACAAAGTACATAGACCGCTATCCAAGCATGCATCTATGCCTAAAAAGTCCACCTTTAGGTTATCATCCGAACCCCTTCCAGTATTAAGTTGCAAACAACGAGACAATTGCATTAAGTATGGTGCGTAATGTAATCAACACAAATATCCTTAGACAAAGCATTGATGTTTTATCCCTAGTGGCAACAAGCACATCCACAACCTTAGAACTTTCATCACATCGTCCCGCATTCAATGGAGGCATGAACCCACTATCGAGCATAAATACTCCCTCTTGGAGTCACAAGTATCAACTTGGCCAGAGCCTCTACTAGCAACGGAGAGCATGCAAGAACATAAACAACACATATATGATAGATTGATAATCAACTTGACATAGTATTCCATATTCATCGGATCCCAACAAACACAACATGTAGCATTACAAATATATGATCTTGATCATGATAGGCAGCTCACAAGATCTAACATGATAGCACAATGAGGAGAAGACAACCATCTATCTACTTCTATGGACCCATAGTCCAGGGGTGAACTACTCACACATCAATCCGGAGGCGATCATGGTGATGAAGAGTCCTCCGGGAGATGATTCCCCTCTCCGGCAGGGTGCCGGAGGCGATCTCCTGAGTCCCCCGAGATGGGATTGGCGGCGGCGGCGTCTCTGGAAGGTTTTCCGTATCGTGGCTCTCGGTACTGGGTTTTCGCGACGAAGGCTATAAGTAGGCGGAAGGGCAGAGTCGGAGGGTTGACGAGGGGCCCACACCATAGGGCGGCACGGGCCCCCCTCTGGCCGCGCGGCCCTATGGTGGCGGCGCCTCGTCGCCCCACTTCGTATCCCTTTCGGTCTTCTGGAAGCTTCGTGGAAAAATAAGACCCTGGCGTTGATTTCGTCCAATTCCGAGAATATTTCCTTTGTAGAATTTCTGAAACCAAAAACTGCAGAAAACAGCAATTGGCTCTTCGGCATCTCGTCAATAGGTTAGTGCCGGAAAATGCACAATAATGACATAAAGTGTGTATAAAACATGTGAGTATCATCATAAAAGTAGCATGGAACAAGGATAATTTCTGAGGTGACATGCTATCATAATTGGCTCTTCGGCATCTCGTCAATAGGTTTGAGACGTATCAAGCATCTGCAAGCTTAGTTCCTACTCGCCCTCGAGTAGGTAAACGATAACAAGGATAATTTCTGAAGTGACATGCTATCATAATCTTGATCAATACAATTGTAAAGCATATGAGATGAATGCAGCGATTCGAAGCAATGGTAAAGATAATGAATAAACAACTAAATCATATAGCAAAGACTTTTCATGAATAGTACTTTCAAGACAAGCATCAATAAGACTTGCATAAGAGTTAACTCATAAAACAATAAATTCTTAGTAGAAAGCTTTGAAGCAACACAAAGGAAGATATAAGTTTCAGCAGTTGCTTTCAACTTAAACATGTTTATCTCATGGATAATTGTCAACACAAAGTAATATAACAAGTGCAATAGGTAAACATGTAAGAGTCAATGCACACAGTTCACACAAGTGTTTGCTTCTAAGATAGAAAGAAGTAGGTAAACTGACTCAACAATAAAGTAGAAGAAAGGCCCTTCGCAGAGGGAAGCATGGATTACTATTTTTGTGCTAGAGCTTTTCATTTTGAAAACATAGAAACAATTTTATCAACAGTAGTAATAAATCATATGTGTTATGTATAAGACATCTTATAAGTTGCAAGCCTCATGCATAGATTACCAATAGTGCTCGCACCTTGTCCTAATTAGCTTGGATTTACATGGATTATCATTGCATAACATATGTTTCAACCAAGTTTCACAAAGGGGTACCTCTATGCCACCTGTACAAAGGTCTAAGGAGAAATATCACATTTGATTTCTCGTTTTTGATTATTCTCAACTTAGACATCCATACCGAGACAACATAGACAACAGATAATGGACTCCTCTTTAATGCATAAGCATTCAACAACATAATATTCTCATAGGAGATTGAGGATTGATGTCCAAACTGAAACTTCCACCATGGATCATGGCTTTAGTTAGCGGCCTAATGTTCTTCTCTAACAATATGCATACTCAAACCATTTGATCATGATAAATCACAATTACTTCAGAAAAGACGAACATGCATAGAAACTCACATGATATTCAACAAAGGTGTAATAGTTGGTGGCGTCCCCAGAAGCATGGTTACCGCTCAACAAGCAACTTATAAGAAATAAGGTACATAGCTACATATTCTTTACCACAATAGTTTTTAAGGCTATTTTCCCATGAGCTATATATTGCAAAGACAAAGAATAGAATTTTAAAGGTAGCACTCAAGTAATTTACTTTGGAATGGCAGAGAAATACCATGTAGTAGGCAGGTATGGTGGACACAAATGGCATGGTTTCTGGCTCAAGGATTTGGATGCACGAGAAGTAATCCCTCTCAATACAAGGTTTAGGCTAGCAAGGTTGTTTGAAGCAAACTCAAGTATAAAATGGTACATAAAAAACTTACATATGAACAAATTGCAAGCATTATAAGACTTTACATCGTCTTCCTTGTTGTTCAAACACCTTAACCAGAAAATATCTAGACTCTAGAGAGACCAATCATGCAAACCAAATTTTAACAAGCTTTATGTAGTTCTTCATTAATAGGTACAAAGTGC
>NC_061508.1:207831378-207864374 GCF_022539505.1 Lolium rigidum
CGGATGACTCTTCACCGCCATGGTCGCCTCCGGAGTGATGAGTGAGTAGTTCACCCCTGGACTATGGGTCCATAGCAGTAGCTAGATTGTTGTCTTCTCCTCATGTGCTTCATTGTCGGATCTTGTGAGCTGCCTAACATGATCAAGATCATCTATCTGTAATTCTATATGTTGTGTTTGTCGGGATCCGATGGATAGAGAATACTATGTTATGTTGATTATCAATCTATTACCTATGTGTTGTTTATGATCTTGCATGCTCTCCGTTATTAGTAGAGGCTCTGGCCAAGTTTTTGCTCTTAACTCCAAGAGGGAGTATTTATGCTCGATAGTGGGTTCATGCCTCCATTAAATCTGGGACAAGTTCTAAGGTTGTGGATGTGCTGTTGCCACTAGGGATAAAACATTGATGCTATGTCCGAGGATGTAGTTATTGATTATATTACGCACCATACTTAATGCAATTGTCTGTTGTTTTGCAACTTAATACTGGAAGGGGTTCGGATGATAACCTGAAGGTGGACTTTTTAGGCATAGATGCATGCTGGATAGCGGTCTATGTACTTTGTCGTAATCCCCAATTAAATCTCACAATATTCATCATGTCATGTATGTGCATTGTTATGCCCTCTCTATTTGTCAATTGCCCAACTGTAATTTGTTCACCAAACATGCTATTTATCTTATGGGAGAGACACCTCTAGTGAACTGTGGACCCCGGTCCTATTCTTTTACATCGAATACAATCTACTGCAATAGTTGTTCTACTGTTTTCTGCAAACAATCATCATTGATGTCTACGGGAGCTTCTATTCTTGTAGACAGTGTTGGGCCTCCAAGAGCAGAGGTTTGTAGAACAGCAGCAAGTTTCCCTTAAGTGGATACCCAAGGTTTATCGAACTCAGGGAGGAAGAGGTCAAAGATATCCCTCTCATGCAACCCTGCAACCACAAGGCAAGAAGTCTCTTGTGTCCCCAACACACCTAATAGGTGCACTAGTTCGGCGAAGAGATAGTGAAATACAGGTGGTATGAATAAGTAGTAGCAACGGCACCAGAAAAGTGCTTTGCCCAGGACAGTAAACAAGCAGTAGTAATGCAGCAGTAGTAACGCAGTAAAACAGTAAACAAACAGCGATAGCAGTATCTAGGAACAAGGCCTAGGGATTACACTTTCACTAGTGGACACTCTCAACATTGATCACATAACAGAATAGATAAATGCATACTCTACACTTTTGTTGGATGATGAACACATTGCGTAGGATTACACGAACCCTCAATGCCGGAGTTAACAAGCTCCACAATAATGCTCATATTTTAGTAACCTTTAGTGTAAGATAGATCAAAAGACTAAACCAAGTACTAGCATAGCATGCACACTCGTCACCTTCATGCATATGTAGGAGGAATAGATCACATCAATATTATCATAGCAATAGTTAACTTCGCAATCTACAAGAGATCATGATCATAGCATAAACCAAGTACTAACACGGTGCACACACTGTCACCTTTGCACACGTGCAGGAGGAATAAAACTACTTTAATAACATTGCTAGAGTAGCACATAGATAAATTGCGATACAAACACATTGCAATCATAAAGAGATATAAATAAGCACCTCACTATGCCATTCAACAGTGAATAAGTATTCTGTGAAATATAGCCTAAGAGACCCACACGGTGCACACACTGTCACCTTTACACACGTGGGACAAGGAGTCTCCGGAGATCACATAAGTAAAACTCACTTGACTAGCATAATGACATCTAGATTACAAGCATCATCATATGAATCTCAATCATGTAAGGCAGCTCATGAGATTATTGTATTGAAGCACATAGGAGAGAGATGAACCACATAGCTACCGGTACAGCCCCGAGCCTCGATGGAGAACTACTCCCTCCTCATGGGAGCAGCAGCGGTGATGAAGATGGCGGTGGAGATGGCAGCGGTGTCGATGGAGAAGCCTTCCGGGGCACTTCCCCGCTCCGGCAGGGTGCCGGAACAGAGACTCCTGTCCCCCAGATCTTGGCTTCGCGATGGCGGCGGCTCTGGAAGGTTTTCCGTATCGTGGTTCTACGTATCAGGGTTTTCGATCCAGGGGTTTTATATAGGCGAAGAGGCGGCGCAGGAGGGTCGAAGGGGTGGCCACACCATAGGGCGGCGCGGCCAGGGCCTGGGCCGCGCCGGCCTATGGTCTGGGTGGCCTGTGGCCCCCTCCGGTCCTTCTCGGGTGTTCCGGATGCTTCCGGTGAAAATAGGAACCCGGGTCTTGATTTCGTCCGATTCCGAGAATATTTCGTTACTAGGATTTCTGAAACCAAAAACAGCAGAAAACAGAACCGGCACTTCGGCATCTTGTTAATAGGTTAGTTCCGTAAAATGCACGAATATGACATAAAGTGTGCATAAAACATGTAGGTATCATCAATAATATGGCATAGAACATAAGAAATTATCGATACGTCGGAGACGTATCAAGCATCCCCAAGCTTAGTTTCGCTCGTCCCGAGCAGGTAAAACGATAACAAAGATAATTTCTGGAGTGACATGCCATCATAAACTTGATCATATTGTAAACATATGTAATGAATGCAGCGATCAAAACAATGGTAATGACATGAGTAAACAAGTGAATCATAAAGCAAAGACTTTTCATGAATAGTACTTCAAGACAAGTATTAATAAGTCTTGCATAAGAGTTAACTGATAAAGCAATAAATCAAAGTAAAGGTATTGAAGCAACACAAAGGAATATTAAGTTTCAGCGGTTGCTTTCAACTTGTAACATGTATATCTCATGGATAATAGTCAACATAGAGTAATATAACAAGTACAATATGCAAGTATGTAAGAATCAATGCACAGTTCACACAAGTGTTTGCTTCTTGAGGTGGAGAGAGATAGGTGAACCGACTCAACATAAAAGTAAAAAAGAATGGTCCTTCAAAGAGGAAAGCATCGATTGCTATATTTGTGCTAGAGCTTTTATTTTGAAAACATGAAACTATTTTGTCAACGGTAGTAATAAAGGATATGAGTTATGTACATTATATCTTACAAGTTGCAAACCTCATGCATAGTATACTAATAGTGCCCGCACCTTGTCCTAATTAACTTGGACTACCGGATCTTTGCAATGCACATGTTTTGACCAACTGTCACAATGGGGTACCTCCATGCCGCCTGTACAAAGGTCTAAGGAGAAAGCTCGCATTTTGGATTTCTCGCTTTTGATTATTCTCAACTTAGACATCCATACCGGGACAACATGGACAACGGATAATGGACTCCTCTTTAATGCATAAGCATGTGGCAACAATTATTATTCTCATATGAGATTGAGGATATATGTCCAAACTGAAACTTCCACCATGAATCATGGCTTTAGTTAGCGGCCCAAAGTTCTTCTCTAACAATATGCATGCTCCAACCATGAAGGTGGTAGATCTCTCTTGCTTCATACAAGACGGACATGCATAGCAACTCACATGATATCCAACAAAGAATAGTTGATGGCGTCCCCAGAAACATGGTTATCGCACAACAAGCAACTTAATAAGAGATAAAGTGCATAAGTACATATTCAATACCACAATAGTTTTTAAGCTATTTGTCCCATGAGCTATATATTGCAAAGGTGAATGATGGAATTTTAAAGGTAGCACTCAAGCAATTTACTTTGGAATGGCGGATAAATACCATGTAGTAGGTAGGTATGGTGGACACAAATGGCATAGTGGTTGGCTCAAGGATTTTGGATGCATGAGAAGTATTCCCTCTCGATACAAGGTTTAGGCTAGCAAGGTTATTTGAAACAAACACAAGGATGAACGGTACAGCAAAACTCACATAAAAGACATATGGTAAACATTATAAGACTCCATACCGTCTTCCTTGTTGTTCAAAACTTAATACTAGATGTTATCTAGACTCTAGAGAAACCAAATATGCAAACCAAATTAGCAAGCTCTAAGTATTTCTTCATTAATGGGTGCAAAGTATATGATGCAAGAGCTTAAACATGAGCACAACAATTGCCAAGTATCAAATTATCCAAGACATTTTAGAGTTACTACATGTAGCATTTTCCAATTCCAACCATATAACAATTTAACGAAGAAGAAACTTTGCCATGAATACTATGAGTAGAGCCTAAGGACATATTTGTCCATATGCTACAGCGGAGCGTGTCTCTCTCCCATAAAGTGAATGCTAGGATCCATTTTATTCAAACAAAACAAAAAACAAAAACAAACCGACGCTCCAAGCAAAGTGCATAAGATGTGACGGAATAAAAATATAGTTTCAGGGGAGGAACCCGATAATGTTGTCGATGAAGAAGGGGATGCCTTGGGCATCCCCAAGCTTAGACGCTTGAGTCTTCTTAGAATATGCAGGGGTGAACCACCGGGGCATCCCCAAGCTTAGAGCTTTCACTCTCCTTGATCATATTGCATCATACTCCTCTCTTGATCCTTGAAAACTTCCTCCACACCAAACTCGAAACAACTCATTAGAGGGTTAGTGCATAATAAAAATTCACATGTTCAGAGGTGACACAATCATTCTTAACACTTCTGGACATTGCATAAAGCTACTGGACATTAATGGATCAAAGAAATTCATCCAACATAGCAAAAGAGGCAATGCGAAATAAAAGACAGAATCTGTCAAAACAGAACAGTCCGTAAAGATGGATTTTATTAGGCCACCAGACTTGCTCAATAGAAAATGCTCAAATTGAATGAAAGTTGCGTACATATCTGAGGATCATGCTCGTAAATTGGCTTAATTTTCTGAGCTACCTACAAGGAGGTAGACCCAGATTCGTGACAGCAAAGAAATCTGTAACTGCGCAGTAATCCAAATCTAGTACTTACTTTACTATCAAAGACTTTACTTGACACAACAAAACATAAAACTAAGATAAGGAGAGGTTGCTACAGTAGTAAACAACTTCCAAGACACAAATATAAAACAAAGTACAGTAGCAAAATGAACACATGGGTTATCTCCCAAGAAGTTCTTTCTTTATAGCCATTAAGATGGGCTCAGCAGTTTTAATGATGCACTCGCAAGAAATAGTATTTGAAGCAAAAGAGAGCATCAAGAGGCAAATTCAAAACACATTTAAGTCTAAAATGCTTCCTATGCATAGGAATCTTGTAAATAAACAAGTTCATGAAGAGCAAAGTAACAAGCATAGGAAGATAAAACAAGTGTAGCTTCAAAAATTTCAGCACATAGAGAGGTGTTTTAGTAACATGAAAATTTCTACAACCATATTTTCCTCTCTCATAATAACTTTCAGTAGCAACATGAGAAAACTCAACAATATAACTATCACATAAAGCATTCTTATCATGAGTCTCATGCATAAAATTATTACTCTCCACATAAGCATAATCAATTTTATTAGTTGTAGTGGGAGCAAATTCAACAAAGTAGCTATCATTATTATTCTCATCAAGTGTAGGAGGCATAGTATAATCACAACAAAATTTACTCTCCGCAGTAAGTGGCACCAAAAGACCACTATCATTATAATCATCAGAAATAGGAGGCAAAGTATCATCAAAGAAAATTTTCTCCTCAATGCTTGGGGGACTACAAAGATCATGAAAACCAGCTTCCCCAAGCTTAGAACTTTCTATATTATTATCAACAATGGTGTTCAAAGCGTTCATACTAATATTACTACCAGCATGCAAATAAGATTTCATAGGTTTTTTAATTTTCGCATCAAACAATCCATGTTTTAAATCAGGAAATAGAATAAGAAGCTCATTGTTGTCCATTATGCCAAACTAGTGTAAACAAGAAACAAAAAGATGCAATTGCAGGATCTAAAGGAAATAGCTTCGGGCACAAATACAATGGTACCAGAAAAGTACTGTTACCTGGGACCGGAGTATGAGTGCCTTTTACCTTTCCTCCCCGGCAACGGCGCCAGAAAAGTGCTTGATGTCTACGGGAGCTTCTATTCTTGTAGACAGTGTTGGGCCTCCAAGAGCAGAGGTTTGTAGAACAGCAGCAAGTTTCCCTTAAGTGGATACCCAAGGTTTATCGAACTCAGGGAGGAAGAGGTCAAAGATATCTCTCTCATGCAACCCTGCAACCACAAAGCAAGAAGTCTCTTGTGTCCCCAACACACCTAATAGGTGCACTAGTTCGGCGAAGAGATAGTGAAATACAGGTGGTATGAATAAGTAGTAGCAACGGCACCAGAAAAGTGCTTTGCCCAGGACAAGAAACAAGCAAGTAGTAATGCAGCAGTAGTAACGCAAGAAAACAAGAAACAAACAGCGATAGCAAGTATCTAGGAACAAGGCCTAGGGATTACACTTTCACTAGTGGACACTCTCAACATTGATCACATAACAGAATAGATAAATGCATACTCTACACTTTTGTTGGATGATGAACACATTGCGTAGGATTACACGAACCCTCAATGCCGGAGTTAACAAGCTCCACAATAATGCTCATATTTTAGTAACCTTTAGTGTAAGATAGATCAAAAGACTAAACCAAGTACTAGCATAGCATGCACACCGTCACCTTCATGCATATGTAGGAGGAATAGATCACATCAATATTATCATAGCAATAGTTAACTTCGCAATCTACAAGAGATCATGATCATAGCATAAACCAAGTACTAACACGGTGCACACACTCGTCACCTTTGCACACGTGCAGGAGGAATAAAACTACTTTAATAACATTGCTAGAGTAGCACATAGATAAATTGCGATACAAACACATTGCAATCATAAAGAGATATAAATAAGCACCTCACTATGCCATTCAACGAGTGAATAAGTATTCTGTGAAATATAGCCTAAGAGACCCACACGGTGCACACACTCGTCACCTTTACACACGTGGGACAAGGAGTCTCCGGAGATCACATAAGTAAAACTCACTTGACTAGCATAATGACATCTAGATTACAAGCATCATCATATGAATCTCAATCATGTAAGGCAGCTCATGAGATTATTGTATTGAAGCACATAGGAGAGAGATGAACCACATAGCTACCGGTACAGCCCCGAGCCTCGATGGAGAACTACTCCCTCCTCATGGGAGCAGCAGCGGTGATGAAGATGGCGGTGGAGATGGCAGCGGTGTCGATGGAGAAGCCTTCCGGGGCACTTCCCCGCTCCGGCAGGGTGCCGGAACAGAGACTCCTGTCCCCCAGATCTTGGCTTCGCGATGGCGGCGGCTCTGGAAGGTTTTCCGTATCGTGGTTCTACGTATCAGGGTTTTCGATCCAGGGGCTTTATATAGGCGAAGAGGCGGCGCAGGAGGGTCGAAGGGGTGGCCACACCATAGGGCGGCGCGGCCAGGGCCTGGGCCGCGCCGGCCTATGGTCCGGGTGGCCTCGTGGCCCCCTCCGGTCCTTCTCGGGTGTTCCGGATGCTTCCGGTGAAAATAGGAACCCGGGTCTTGATTTCGTCCGATTCCGAGAATATTTCGTTACTAGGATTTCCGAAACCAAAAACAGCAGAAAACAGGAACCGGCACTTCGGCATCTTGTTAATAGGTTAGTTCCAGAAAATGCACGAATATGACATAAAGTGTGCATAAAACATGTAGGTATCATCAATAATATGGCATAGAACATAAGAAATTATCGATACGTCGGAGACGTATCAATCATCCACACTATACATCTAATCCTTTGTTACATCAAGCCGGTGAGATTGACAACCTCGCTGTTTCGTTGGGGCAAAGTACTTTGGTTGTGTTGTGCAGGTTCCACGTTGGCGCCGGAATCTCTGGTGTTGCGCCGCACTACATCCCGCCGCCATCAACCTTCAACGTGCTTCTTGGCTCCTCCTGGTTCGATAAACCTTGGTTTCTTTCTGAGGGAAAACTTGCTGCTGTGCGCATCATACCTTCCTCTTGGGGTTCCCAACGAACGTGTGAGTTACACGCCATCACCTATATGTAAGTTTTGTAAGAGCGAGACCCATCGACTTAGTCGAGGGAATTAGACGCTTGGCTTCGTCACGCGGTGCACCGGTTTGAGCCTTATTTTGTGATAATGTAACCATCGACTGCAGCGCTCGTGTATTTTTTCGAGGCTTGGATTGGTTGTTTTTGTCTATCATTAATCTTAGCTCCCGATGGGAGTATTTAATTAATGACACTGTGTAATCATATTTTTTAGGCCAGCGCTCCCGATGGGAGTAAGAGCCAATGGTAGGGCCCCATACGGTATGTTCGGGTGATGAGGCCTGGAACAAGGAAAAAAGGTAGAAAACCTGATTAGAACTTTTATTCATAGTGCAAAAGCAACCTTAAGGGCTATCGAGTAATTAAAAACAATTGTATCCTATGTATAGAACCGTCACAAATGTGCGATGTTCCATGGATTCTCAACGTCTTTTCCTGAGGCTGGGTTTTTGAGCCGATAGGCTCCTCCTGGTATCACTTCCGTGACGATGTATGGTCCTTCCCATGGGGATTCAAGTTTCAAGGGTCTCTCTTGCTTCAGCCGAAGTACCATATCCCCGACATTAAAGCTTCGACTGCGTATTCGTCGGCTGTGATAATTTCTCAACGCCTGCTGGTATACCATCGTTCTTGCCAAGGCAATGTCTCGTGCTTCGTCGAGGAGGTCCACATCATCTTGTAGCGCGATATTGGAAGATGATTCCGTGTATGCTGTCACCCGAGGTGCTTCAAACCGAACGTCGGCTGGCAGAACTGCCTCGGCTCCATGCACCAAGAAGAATGGGGTGTACTGAGTCGACCTGTTAGGTGTAGTACGCAAACTCCAAAGTACAGATGGTAACTCTTCGACCCAGGCTCCAGCTGCACCTGTAAGGCGTTTTTTGAGGCCATCCCCTATGAGACCGTTGATCCTTTCCACCTAGCCATTGGTCTGTGGGTGGGCTACTGATGCAAACTTTAGTTTGATTCCTCCATCGTCGCAAAATTTTCGAAACTCTTTGGAGTCAAAGTTGGTTCCGTTGTCTGTGACGATACTGTGAGGCATACCAAATCGACATGTTATTCCCCTGAAGAATTGGACTGCTATTTTTGCTTTCTGGTTTCGCACCGGTACTGCCTCGATCCACTTTGTGAATTTGTCGACTGCGACCAATAGATACGTGTGTCCTCCAGGCGATGATCTTGGCAACGGTCCAACTTAGTCGAGTCCCCATTGAGCGAATGGCCACGCTAGAGGTATCGTCATCAGGTCTGTGGCAGGGGCGTGTGGTTTTGGCGAAAATCGTTGGCAGGGGTCGCACTTCATGACCAGATCTCGAGCATCCGATGCCGCTGTTGGCCAGTAAAATCCCGCTCTGAAGGCCTTCGCTATGAGGACCCTGCTTCCTGCGTGATGTCCGCAAGTTCCTTCGTGTATCTCGCGCAACAGTGCTCACTAGTAGGAAAACCCTTATAGGCGAAGCTTAGTTCTGTGGCGCACCGTTTTGAGTGCGCCACAGAAACCTTTTTTGTGGCGCACAAAGCTCGGTGCGCCACAGAAATAGCTTAATTTTGTGGCGCAGCAGCCGACCATGCGCCACAAAAACTTGGCGGGCCCCACAACCTGTCACCCCCAATTATCAGTGTACATATTTCCGTGGCGCACGCGGTGCGCCGCGCCACGTAAATTACTCGTTTCGTGGCGCACTTGCTTTGGTGCGCCACGTGCAGTAGTTGATTCCGTGGCGCACTTATTCCGGTGCGCCACGGAACTAAGGGAACTTAGCTATATCATCCCGTGCCCTCCCCCGCCCACGCCCGTTCACCTCTCGATCCGTACCGCGCGCCTCTCCCCTCTCCCCTCTCCTCACCGCGCGCCGCCATGGTCGGCGCCATCGCCGCCGCCGTCGCCGCCGCCTTCCTACGCGAGGGCCGCCCGCCGCCACGCTCCTCCCATCCCCGCCACCTGCAGCACAAGCTGCCGCTACGGCGAGGAGGGGCCGCCGCGAGGAGGGGCCGCCGTCGCGTCAAGGTGGAGGAGCCGCCGCGACCTCCACCCTTGCCGTCGTCGTCGGTGAGCTCCTCCACAACCGTTGTTGTCGTCGGTGAGCTCCCTCCCTCTTCCTCCCTCCCCTCCCTCTTCCTCCCCGCGCGAGCACAACGTGCTCGACGAAATGCTCGCTCCGGATGTATTGCTGCTCGTTGCTCCGGATGCATTGCCCCTAATCGTTTTGCTTCATATGGTGTTCATATGCATTGCTGCTGCTGCTAGTGATGCTTATTGGAGTGTTCTATATGTTGTTCCGAACTCCGTACAATGTGACAATGAAATTGTTCCGAACCGTACCTCGTATATGGTGTTCATATGCATTGCCGTCGTCGCTAGTGATGCTTATAGAAAGATGTGACAATGAAATTGTCTATGCTTATAGAAATTGGAGTGTTCTATATGCTTATAGAAATTGTCTATGCCTCTCGCCTCTGCCTCTCGTACTTGTTCTATAAATCCTTGTCCGAACCTCGTACAAGGTAATGCAGTACTTGCTCACTTGGTATTGCTTGCTAGTTGGACATTTGGTTGGTTTTGATGCTACCGGTTCATTTAAATGCATGAAATGCTACTATGGTATGCTACCGTGGTATCCTTGTGAAGAAAATGATGGATTCTTGTGAGCTTATGGTATGCTACTATGCTACTGTGGTATCCTGGTTGCCTCCTTAATTGATGCCCTATGATCCAAATTACTATATTATTGGATTGAGTGTTATGGCTACTGCTTGTTTGCTCTCCAAATTACCATGCTTATGATGGATTTCTTTTAAGGACTCTAGCTAGATTAGAGGGGAAAAGTTGCTGCTTTGTTTCCTATGATAATGGATCATCAAATGTTTCCCTTTGTCCCTGGTTGCCTCCTTAATTGATGCCTTATGATCCAAATGACCCAAGTCTTGCATGATCCCATTTATCCCTAATGTTGCTTAAGATGAATAAATTCCCTCTAATCACCATTTGGAGATCAAGACTAGTTCTTGATTTCCATTAGCTAGACTCCAATATTAAAAATTTCTCCCAAATATGGAGACAAACATTTTAACATTACCCCAATTGATGCCTTTGTCCCTGGTTTCCTCCTTAATTGATTCCTTATGATCTATTTCTTGTTGGCTTTGATGAAAATAGAGATATCCACAGTAGGGGATCATGTAAATGAATGCCACCGTGGTATCCTTTGAAGAAAAAGGACTGCTTCGATGGTTTTAAAAGGCTAGGTGGTGCTAGGTGATTCAGCTTGGCTACCAAGACTTGTCTCATCCGGTTAGCTGGGATATGCTATGTGTTGTTGCTTGTTTAGGCATATCTATCACTTACTGGATTTACCTGGTTCTTGATTGGCCTCTCTTTTGCCAGCATCACTTGGTCTATATACCAAGTGATGAATAATCCCTTTGGAGCATCTCGCTCCATGCATGCTATGTGTGTTTGTGCATCTTGACTTATGTTCCCTATGATAATGGATCATCAAATGTTTCCCTTTGTCCCCGGTTGCCTCCTTAATTGATGCCTTATGATCCAAATGATCCAAGTCCCTTGCATGATCCCATTTGTCCCTAATGTTGCTTAATTAAGATGAATAAATTCCCTCTAATCACCATTTGGAGATCAAGACTAGTTCTTGATATCCATTACTTATCGTCAACACATGTGTTTGCATGTGTGTGTGAGCTGCTTGTAGTGTCACTTGACTATTCAAGTTTCAATGTTGGTTACTTTTCCTCTAGTGCAAGAAATGGTTGAGCAGATGTTTATCCACTGTTGGCCTTTATTCTTGGGTAGCTCAAAGTGTCATGCACTTACTCGGATCATCAAATGTTTCCCTTAATTTGTCCTTGGTTGCCTCCTTAATTGATGCCTTATGATCCAAATTACTATATTATTGGATTGAGTGATATGGCTACTCGCTTGTTTGCTCTCCAAATGCTATATATGTGTATTTGACCATGCTTATGATGGATTTCTTTTAAGGACTCTAGCTAGATTAGAGGGGAAAAAGTTGCTTGCTTTGTTGCCTATGATAATGGATCATCAAATGTTTCCCTTTGTCCCCGGTTGCCTCCTTAATTGATGCCTTATGATCCAAATGACCCAAGTCCCTTGCATGATCCCATTTGTCCCTAATGTTGCTTAAGATGAATAAATTCCCTCTAATCACCATTTGGAGATCAAGACTAGTTCTTGATTTCCATTAGCTAGACTCCAATATTAAAAATGTCTCCCAAATATGGAGACAAACATTTTAACATTACCCCAAGTGATTTACTTGTCGATGATTAGATGGTTGGTCGATCACTCGTACACTCGGGGGTGGAGCAAGTGAGGCTTGGTGTGATGGCACAAATATCAATATCTTGTGCATCCTACCTGGCCTCACTTACTCCATCTCGGGATGTTAATATTTGTTTCGACCAACAAAGTATGAGGCATTCCATTTAGTTGATACTACTTGGCTCTTTCTTCCATTTTAGTGCCGATGATTAGAATGTTCGGTCAATCAGTACACTCCGGGTGTCGCTAGTGAGCCCGGTGTGATGGCACAAATATCAATCTCTTGTGCATCCTACCTGGCCTCACTAACGCCATCCCGGGATGTTCATATTTGTTTCGACCAACAAAGTATGAGGCATTCCATTTAGTTCATACTAGCTACTTCTTAATTGCATTGGCCTTTCTTCCATTTTAGTGCCGATGATTAGAATGTTTGGTCACCTATACGCCGCAATATATTTTGTAGACGAGCCCCCTTTCCCGGCCGCCGTTCCGTGAACGAGTCCTTGATGAGACAACAACGCCGACATGCCTCTCCGGCGCAGCACCACTTTCTTCTCTCGCCGTCCAGTACGTGAACGAGTCCTTAATGCCAAGACGGTGCCAGCCTCCCTAGCATCATGCCGACCTCGTTGTCGCGCTTCAGGCCGTGTCGATCATGCGCCCTGCACTCTTCGCCTTCTTGTCCGGTGAACTAATAGACTAATCGTTGGAATAACGAAGCCGATGACGGCCGATCGCAATTTAATCTTGCGACCGGCTGTCATCGGTTTCCTTATTCCAACGATCAGCCTATTGGTTCACCGGGCAAGAAGGCGAACAGTGCAGGGCGCGGGACACACGGCTTGAAGCGCGGCAACACGGCCCGGCATAATGCTGGGCAGGCCGGCACGGTCTTTGCATCAAGGACTCGTTCACTGGACAGCGAGGGACTGGCGTGGTTCTGCGCCGGAGATGCAGATCGGCGTTGTTGTGTCGTCAAGCACCCGTTGACGGAACGCCGACCGGGGAAAGGGGGCCCTTCCGCAAAGTATTTGTGTTGACCAACAATGTATGAGGCACATATTCTATTTTGTCATTCCATTTGCTTTGAGATTTTCAAAATGCCGATGATTAAAATGTTTGGTCACCGTACACTTGGGGGTGGCGTAAGTGAGCCCGGTAAGATAGCACAAATATCAATCTCTTGTGCATCCTACCCGGCCTCGCTTACCCCATCCCTAAATGTTAATATTTGTGTTGACCAACAATGTATGAGGCACTTATTCCATTTTGTCATTCCATTTGCTTTGAGATTTTCAAAATGCCGATGATTAAAATGTTTGGTCACCGTACACTTAGGGGTGGCGTAAGTGAGCCTCGGTAAGATAGCACAAATATCAATCTCTTGTGCATCGGACTTGGTCTCACCGACGCCATCTCTAAATGTTAATATTTGTGTTGACCAACAATGTATGAGGCACTTATTCCATTTTGTCATTCCATTTGCTTTGACATTTTCAAAATGCCGATGATTAAAATGTTTGGTCACCGTACACTCGGGGCGGCGTAAGTGAGCTCTGGTAAGATAGCACAAATATCAATCTCTTGTGCATCGGACTTGGTCTCACTTACACCGTCCCCGAATGTTAATATTTGTGTTGACCAACAATGTATGAGGCATTTATTCCATTTCTCTTGTGCATCGGATACTTGTTGGTCTCACTTTCTTCCATTTTCATCATAGTAGGAACTGGATGGAAGGACCCCGATGCAAGCGAGCCTGGTGGGTAGAGATGACGGAGCAAAGGAGGAACCGGATGAAGACTACTTTGTATCTCGAAATTGTGAATTTTGTATGAATTAAGAGTTGTATGCAAAACATTTGACACTTGCCACTATATATGTATCTCGATCGGGCTCTAAGTAATGTGATGATGATGTCTATGTTATATCTGTGCAATGTACATGATATTTATATTATATCTCGAATGTTGCTGTATATAACCTCGTGTATCCGTATTGTGTATCCGTATTGCTGTGTATAAACCGTATATGTATACCAGGCAGCACAAAATCGTGTATAATACAAGCAAATTCTGTGGCGCACTAAGAAGCAATTCTGTGGCGCACCCTTTCTCGTGGCGCACCTAAGAACAAGTGCGCCTACGTAAACCTTATTTTTGTGGCGCACAATCAGGTGCGCCACAGAAAGCTTATTTTTGTGGCGACGTTTCTGTGGCGCACCACCCGTGCGCCACAGAATCAAATTTTCGTGCGCCACTGATGAGGCTTTTCCTACTAGTGGCTCTTCCATCGTCAATGGCAATGCATCTTTGGAAAATACCGGAAATGATGCGCTTGTAAAGTTCACCGTTCACTATGGTGAAGCCTTTCGATCGTCGAACGATTCGTCTCGCTTCTACCGGATCCTCTGGTAGCTCCTGCTTCGTTAGATATGCTAGGAACGGCTTGGTCCATAGTGGCTCGAGGAGGAGGACTTGTTCGGCAGGAGGAGTTGGAGATTCGTCGGCAGCTTGCTGCGAGCTTGCCTTTAATTCATCGGCCGACGGTTTTGGAGGTGCCGACGCCTTCTCTTTTATCGATCGCTGAGCGATCACTTCGTAAAACACTCCGTCTGGAATAGGGGAGCACATGGACCCGATGTTTGCCAGAGTGTCGGCTTCCTCGTTGCTGGCTCTGCCGATATGTTTGAGCTCACATCCTTCGAATTTAGCTTCCATATTTTGATACAACTGCTGATAGGCGATAATGTTGTCGCTGACCGCGTCGCACAGGTTCATCGACTGTTGCACCACTAAGTTCGAGTCTCCGTAGATTTCCCGACGAGTTTCCCCGCATGCCTTTGCCATCTTCATTCCGTGCAGCAGCGCTTCGTATTCCGCTTCATTGTTCGTCGGTAGAGAGAAGTTCATGCGTAATATATACTTCATCTTATCTCCCTGCGGTGATATCAACACCACTCCTGCTCCTGCGCTTGTACTCCGTTTACCCATGACCCCGACATGTCGGGTGCTGCTGGCGTCTGTGACTGGATCCAATCTGCCACGAAATCTGGGAGGATTTGGGATTTTATGGCTGTTCGATTGGCGTAAGTTATGTCGTGTGGTGCTATCTCGATAGCCCATTGGGACACTCGACATGTGGCCTCCGGATTAGTCATTATGCTTTTCAGTGGCGCTCCGCTCACGATGATAGTTGGGTGTTCTGTGAAGTAGTGCTGTAACTTGCGGGCTGACCTCCATACTGCGTATGCTAGCTTCTGATGATGGGGGTACCTCTGTCTCGCGGGTGTGAGCACTTTGCTGAGATAGTAAATGGGCCTCTGTACGCCATGAACTCTCCCAGCTTCTTCTCGTTCAACAACCAAGACGCTGCTAAAGACTTGGGCTGTTGCAGCTATATACATGAGCAGTGTTTCCTTCTCACGGGGGTTATAAGGACTGGAGATGTCGACAGGATTTTCTTTAGATTGTCGAAGGATTCCTGCGCCTCCTTTGTCCACTCGAACTTTTCTGATTTTTTCATCAAATTGTAGAAGGGCAAAGCTTTTTCTCCTAGCTTGGCGATGAACCTGCTGAGCGTTGCTAATCGTCCTGCCAATTGCTGCACTTGGTGCAGATTCTTCGGCGGCTCCATATCGAGAATGGCTTTGATCTTCAAAGGGTTGGCTTCAATCCCTCTGGCTGAGATGAAGTACCCGAGTACTTTCCTCCCTGGCACTCCAAAGAAGCATTTTTTTGGATTCAACTTCATTTTATACTTGTCTAAGTTGCCGAAGGTTTCTCGCAAATCATCGACGAGGGTGGCAGCATGCTTCATCTTTACCACAATATCGTCGATGTAGACTTCGATGTTCCTCCCGATCTGCTCTCCAAGGCAAGCCTGCATGCAACGTTGATAAGTTGCTCCTGCGTTTTTCAACCCGAAGGTCATGACGTTGTAACAGAAAACGCCGTGTGGGGTGATGAACGCGGTTAGCTCCTGGTCTTCTTTCTTCAGCTTGATCTGATTGTATCCGGAATACGCATCCGGAATACAGCTGTAGAGTCGACTATTTGATCAATACGAGGCAGCGGGAAGTGGTCCTTTGGACAGTGTTTGTTGAGGCTGGTGTAGTCGATACACATACGCAGAGTGGTGGTGTCATTTTTGGGCACCATGACAGGGTTGGCCACCCACTCAGATTCCTTGAGCTCTCGGATGAATCCTGCTTTACGGAGTCGATTGACTTCCTCGCCAATTGCTCTCCTCTTAGGTTCAGAAAATCGGCGCATTGACTGCTGCACTGGTTTGGCTGTCGGGTCAACATTAAGGGCGTGCTCAGCGAGTTCCCTGGGGATACCTGGCATGTCAGATGGTTCCCATGCGAATATCTTCCAGCGCTCACGGAGGAACTCGATGAGCGCGCCTTCCTATGTGACCGTAAGGTCAGCCGACGTGTTGACCGTTTTCTTCGGGTCAGTGGGATGCACCTGCAGCTTTTTGGCTTCCTTTGTAGCATCGAATTCATCGGATCTTACGTTTCGATTGTCGGCTGGTGGTTGCGTATGATCTGTGGCAGCGTCGATTGCATTGAGTTCTTCCTTGGCACCGAACTTTGAGGCGATCTTCTGGAACTCCCTATCGCAGGTGTCTGATCGAGCAAAGCTCCCATGAACGGTTAACGGGGTCCCGTTGTTGCCTGGCATTTTCAGTTTTAGGTACGCATAATGAGGTACGACCATGAATTTGGCAAACGCGGGCCTGCCAAGGATGGCGTGATATTGAGACTCCCAGTCGACTACTTCGAACTCGACCTTCTCCTTCCTGAAGTTGTTGGGCGTACCAAAGATTACATCCAATGATGTTTTACCAAGAGAATAAGCGGGTCGAGTCGGTATGATGCCATGGAACCCTGTGTCGGACTCTCTTAGCATGTCGACTGTTAAACCCATTGCTCTCATTGTGTTGGCGAATAGTAGGTTCAAGCCACTTCCTCCGTCCATGAATACTATGCTCATGTTGTACCCTCCAATCTGCGCCTCAAGGACAAGGGCTGCATGACCTGGTCTAGGGACGACTTTCGGGTGGTCTGTCCTGTCGAAGGAGATGCTTTGCTCCGACCAGTCAATGAATTCGGGTGTGTCAACCATAGCCACTTCTGCATACTTTACTTCTCGCGAGAATTTCTTGATTTCCCTCTTTGAAAAGCTGGTCTTATGGATCATGTTGACCTGTCCGTGTGGCTCTGGGAATGCTTCGACTGGTACATACTCGTCTCTTTCCATTGGTTCGTACGGCTCTGGTACATACGGTTCTGGCGGATGGCCGTAAGATCTTGCCCTCTTCTCCATCATGTGAACTCTTGATATGGCTTCGGCTCTAAGATCATCACGGAAGCTGTCGAATCTCCAGGAAGTGTCGGAAGTTCCTTAGTAGGTGGCTGGATTTCTCTCGACCATCCTTCGGATCAATGTAGGAGTGGAGGTAACACGGTGCCTCGAGTTGCTCCGTAGCCGAAAGATACGGAGAACGGGTGCGGCCCCTGATTGATGACGTGTCGTGGCATCCTTGTTCGAACTAGCGAAGGTGAGATGCTGTTCTCCCTTCCTCCTCGCGGTGCGAGCCCTTTTCCTCTGTCCTGCCATGACGTCGAAACTTCCTCGGTTGCTCTCTTGTATGCTCCTGGGTGGAACTTTTAGGGTTGCTGTTGGAAGAACGCCTTCCGAGGCCGCAGCCTTCGGGTCGGATGCGCCGTCCCTAGGGAGGCTAAGAAAACCTCCAGAGTCGATGATGAAGTGGACACCACCGAAAGTAGCATCCATGTCGCTAGATGATCTCGCAGGGATCGGGTGAGGTGTTTCGCGGCGCGACACGAACTCGAAGGACCCACAGCGGATCGAATCTCTTGGTTCTCCCGGTGTCGGTGATTCGAGTAAGAACGCCACAGACATGACTGGTACTGCCGATGACCCTCCTTGTGCCGACAGGGTTCCCACAGACGGCGCCAATTGTCGAGGGTGCTCCTCGGCAATGCCCTCCGATTGGGGCTTAGGGTTGATGGAATCCTGCAAGCTGACACGAGACATCGGTTCGCAGACAAGCGGGGAGTGCGATTTACCCAGGTTCGGGGCCCTCGATGAGGTAAAACCCTTACGTCCTGCCTGTCTGTTCTTGAATATGATGATAACGGGTTACAATGGGGTGCCGAATAGTTCGGCTGAGATCTCGTCGAGATGGCTAATTGCTATGACGTCTTAGCTCTAGGCTTATGCTGGCTAAGATCGCTAAGATTGATTGTGTCCCTCGACAGCCCCTCTCCTGGCCTTTATATAGGAGGCTAGGTCTCAAGAGGCTTAATCGGGTACGACTAGGTTTACAGTAGATCTATCTCTAGACTTTCCTTGTTCGGCTCCTTCCGCGTCTTGTACTTCAAGGAATCTTCCGTTGCACCGCCCTAGTGGCCCATCTTGCCGTCGAGTGCCTTCATGGGCCTCCAACTAGGGAATACCGGATAGGGCAACATTGGTTACCCGAAGGGTAATGCCCACGTCAAAGGTTTTCAAATTCATTTCAAACTCACAAGTTCCCATCTAGAGTAGTCAAATTTTAGTTGATAGCACTAGCAACTAGTCATGAGGGGTGCTACTTAACTCATAAGCTCCTTAGGCTAAGTTTGATACTCTTGCTCTACTCTAAGCTTAGACCGAAGTTAACTATAAAAGTAAGCCTTAAATAAACCAAGTAAAAGCTTGCAATGTAAAACTTGGGATAGGATCATTGACATAAAGTAAAGTGGAGTGGTGCCTTGCTCAAGAGAGCTTTGAACTTGCAAGAATATTAGCTTGCCTTGGGTGGTGTACTGGTCAAAGTGGTCTTCCTCCTCTTGATGGTAGACCTCCTCCTCCTGGTACTCTTCGGTGCTAGCGTCTAAAAACGGATACGAAGTAAAAATCACCAAACAAGGTTCAAGAGCTATACTAAGCACACACAATGGGTTCACACAACTATCCTAGCATTCCACACTTACTAGCATGTGAGTTGGCTTTGTTTTCTTCTTAAGAGAAAATAATTTCCCCTCATTGCAATTATTACCTTAGGGTTTCTATTTAAGTCTTTGAGGAAATAGTTTCCTCTCATTGAATCTTGTTAAGATTTAATTTCCTCAAGTGAGTAATGTATGAACTCATGTTGACCAAGGTCAACCATTCATACTCCTCATTTGGGAAAGGATTTAAATGAGGTAGAATACCTCATACCATTTAACAATACCACTTATGCTTTAATATCTCCAAGTAATTCAATATGAGAGTGAGTAGACCAAGGTCACCACATCATATGAAGTTACTTGGGACAAGATTTAAATGAGAGCAAGCCTCTCATAAAATTTACATAATAGTTTTGGACAATATCAATTGACTATAATAGCCATAAAGTCCTTTCTTTAAGTTAGGCCATGATCACTCAAAGTAACCATGCCATATTTTTGCATAAGCAGTTAGAGTATGTGAAATGTGATCTACGAGAGTTGAAATCAACTCAATAGCATTTTTGGTTGATTTTTAATAATTGTTTGAAGTTGCAAAAGTCTCTGATTTGTTCTTTTTGTCACATTAATTCTACAATGAATCTCAAGATGAGACCAGTGGTGTTGGGTAGATCTTTTATCTAGCTTTCTATCAATATGAAATTCACCAAATTTGGCTAAGCCAATTTGAATCTATTGAATTTTGAGAACAGGGCCAGTATTGAAATTTAAATCAAACTGGAAAAATGAATTTGAATTCGTGGGCTTGGCGGGAAAGTAAACGGGCCGAAATGGGTTGAAACGGTGAAAGCCAGCCCACCAGCGCTTCTCACGCTGCAGGCCGCCTGACAGGGTGGGACCCGTATGTCAGCGACGTTTACACCCCGAAGCGGTACCTTTGAACGTAAGTAGTTTGATTAGAAAGACGATCGACGGTCGAGCATCGTCGTCGTCGTCGACGGGAAGCGAGCTCTGGCACGGCGGAGGAAGGGGTCGGCGGCGATCCTGGGCTTCGGCGAGCGGCGGCGTTGGTGCAGGGTGACGTTGCGGACGATGGCGAGGCGGCTGGTACAGACGGCGACTCCGATGGTGGCCGAAATCGACGGCGTCTTCTGCAGCTCCGCCGCGGACTCGAGCTGACGATTGGAGGTCTACCGGCGATAATGTGGAGAGGTAGTGGGCGAAGGAGGATCAGAGAGAGGAGGGGAGTCGAGTGGTGTGAGCAATGGAGGAGGAGGAGCTCTCCTTTTATAGAATCGAGAGGTGGCCGTGGGGTGCTGCGAGGTCGAGCATGGCGCGGGGGTTACGACGGCGTAGGGAGCTAAGCGAGGGCGCGACACTGTGCTGCGGTTCTTGGCGGACCTTCTGGCGGCAACTGCGGGGCGGGACGGTGCCAAATTCGGTCGGGGGAAGGTGGTGCACTGCGAGGCCGTGGCGGAAGGTGTCGACGATGGCGACGGCTGCGGCGCTCGCGCAGGCAAGGGAGCGTGTCTGGCGGGTCCGTGGCATCGTGGCGAAGCTCAAGGCGAAGGAATGGGGGTCCGGGGAAGGTCGGCATCGCCGTGGCGACGCGTGACCGTGTCACGCGCCGTCGTGCGCACGGCGACATGGCCATGCCGATCCTGGCGACACAGGGCGTCGCGGGCGCGTTCATGTTCGGGCCGTGTCGTGCTCCTTTCGATAAATGGCTTGCGTCAGCGTGCTCAGGGGATCCAGGGAGAGCGGAGAGACATGGTGGCAAGGGCTAGAAGTGAGGGAGCTTGGGTTGCAAGGGCTAGATGAGCCATGGACGGCATGGCTTGGCATGGCCAGGTTGGGCTTAGCTCTAGGGTTGCTATGCCAGGGTTGGGTTGAGAGGGGACCAGGGGACATGTGTGAAGCAAGTGGTGTGCAAAGGTTGGCCAACACTATTGAGAATAGTGTTTTGGGATTTGGGGTAGATTTGATCACATGTGTTTGTCCCCTTTGCCTCATGCAATATAATTTGAAAATTCTAAAAATGGATTGGTTGGAAAAGTTTCATATGACCAGAGACACACATTGGTGGTGGTGGTTTTCAAAATTTTAAAGAATTGAAAAAATTGCAAAGTGGGATGATCTAGAATTTGTTTCAAAGTCCCAACTTTGCTTGATCCTAGTTTGAATTTGAAAAGGAATTTGCATGGGTGGTCTTGAGCAAAGTTGTTCACCTTGATGTGGTCTTGGATGAGGTGCAAAGAGTTGGCAAAGTTTGGTTTGAAAAACTCTTAATAAAGAGGCTCAAAGTGGGTAAGATGTTAAAAATGTCACACATGACCATTATCATATGTGACTAGGTTTTTGATTTTCTCTTGATTTGATTTGAGTTTCTTTGGTTCAAAAAGTGTGTAAAAGGTTTTAGTAACATTCTACAATCAATGGTGCAAACCAAATTGGCCTAGGTCAAAGTTTTGCAAAAAGTCCATAAACACATGTGTGGGTTGAATTGGAGTTTTTCTTATTTTTCCATTTTGGTTCACTTGCCCCAATTGGGCATGTGTTAGGGTCTATTTATGGTTAGAGTGAGTTTGAAACAAGTTTAAAACCAATTGGGTAAGGTATGAGGGCCTAAGGCAAGATTTGACATTATGGCTAAGTGCTACATATGCCTTTATGTACCTTTTTATTTTCTTTTTGTTTCACAAGGGAAATTGGTGAGTAAGCTCTAGATTGGTTTTGTTGAGGTACTTCAACTCATCCAACAAGGTAGCACATGGCCTAACTCACCATTTGCAAAAATATCCGTAGGCTTACATAGGCCTTTTCTTTTTAAATTAAAACCTTTTTATTTTGTTTTCTTTTGGGAGAGGAAAGAGAAGGGTGAGGTTTAGGGTTTAAGAACATTTTAAAGTAGTTCACGAAAGAATTTTGGCAAGAACATAATTATCAAGCAAGAGCACTAGGTATATCACCTTAATCAAGAAAAGTTTTTGTTGGTTCCAAAATTTGGAAAAAGGGAAATTCATTTTCTCTTTGTTTTCAAATTTGGGATGTTACAGCCTGATACGTCTCCAACGCATCTATAATTTCTGATGTTCCATGCTTATATTATACCAATTCCTACATGTTTTATATACACTTTATATCATTTTTATGCATTTTCCTGGACTAACCTATTAACAAGATGTCGAAGTGCCAGTTCCTGTTTTCTGCTGTTTTTGGTTCCAGAAAATTACTTCTGCGAATATTCTCGGAATTGCGCGAAACAAAAGGCCACGTCCATATTTTTCCATAAGCTTCACGGAGTCCGAAGGAGAGATGAAGGGGGGCCACGAGCTGGCCACACCATAGGGGGGCGCGGCCCCACCTCCTGCCGCGCCGCTAGGTGGGGTGGGCCCCTCGGGACTCCACCGAGGCCGCCCTTCCGCCTATATATTCCCCCAGATGGGAAAACCATAAATAATCGAGTCATATTCCACCAAGGGTTCCGCAGCGCCGCCACCATCGACGACAAGTTTCGGGGGACAGAATCTCTGTTCCGGCATGCCGCCGGGACGGGGAATTGCCCACGGAGTCATCTCCATCGACACCACTGATACGTCTCCGACGTATCGATAATTTCTTATGTTCTATGCCATATTATTGATGATACCTACATGTTTTATGCACACTTTATGTCATATTCGTGCATTTTCTCGGAACTAACCTATTAACAAGATGCCGAAGTGCCGGTTCCTGTTTTCTCGCTGTTTTTGGTTTCGTAAATCCTAGTAACGAAATATTCTCGGAATTGGACGAAACAAAGACCCGAGGGCCTATTTTTCCACGGAGCTTCCGGAAGACCGGAGAACATTCGAAGTGGGGCCACGAGGTGGCGACACCACGTGGCGGCGCGGCCCGGGGGGGCCCGCGCCGCCCTATGGTGTGGCCCCTCGTCCGGCCCCCGACTCTGCCCTTCCGCCTACTTAAAGCCTCCGTCGCGAAACCCCCGATGCGAAAAAACCACGATACGGAAAACCTTACCGAGACGCCGCCGCCGCCGATCCCATCTCGGGGGATTCCGGAGATCTCCTCCGGCACCCCGCCGGAGAGGGGATTCATCTCCCGGAGGACTCTACACCGCCATGGTCGCCTCCGGAGTGATGAGTGAGTAGTTCACCCCTGGACTATGGGTCCATAGCAGTAGCTAGATGGTTGTCTTCTCCTCATCGTGCTTCATTGTTGGATCTTGTGAGCTGCCTAACATGATCAAGATCATCTATCTGTAATTCTATATGTTGTGTTTGTCGGGATCCGATGGATAGAGAATACCATGTCATGTTAATTATCAAGTTATTACATATGTGTTGTTTATGATCTTGCATGCTCTCCGTTATTAGTAGAGGCTCTGGCCAAGTTTTTACTCTTAACTCCAAGAGGGAGTATTTATGCTCGATAGTGGGTTCATGCCCGCATTGACACTGGGACAAGTGACGTAAAGTTCTAAGGTTGTGTTGTGCTGTTGCCACTAGGGATAAAACATTGGCGCTATGTCCGAGGATGTAGTTGTTGATTACATTACGCACCATACTTAATGCAATTGTCCGTTGTTAGCAACTTAATACTGGAGGGGGTTCGGATGATAACCTGAAGGTGGACTTTTTAGGCATAGATGCAGTTGGATGGCGGTCTATGTACTTTGTCGTAATGCCCATTTAAATCTCACTATACTTATCATGTCATGTATGTGCATTGTTATGCTCTCTCTATTTTTCAATTGCCCGACTGTAATTTGTTCACCCAACATGCTTTTATCTTATGGGAGAGACACCTCTAGTGAACTGTGGACCCCGGTCCATTCTTTTAATACTGAAATACAAATCTGCTGCAATACTTGTTTTTACTATTTTCTCTGGCAAACAATCATCTTCCACACAATACGGTTAATCCTTTGTTACAGCAAGCCGGTGAGATTGACAACCTCACTCGTTTCGTTGGGGCAAAGTACTTTCGTTGTGTTGTGCGAGTTCCACGTTGGCGCCGAAATCTCCGGTATTGCGCCGCACTACATCCCGCCGCCATCAACCTTCAACGTGCTTCTTGGCTCCTCCCGGTTCGATAAACCTTGGTTTCTTTCCGAGGGAAAACTTGCTGCTGTGCGCATCATACCTTCCTCTTGGGGTTGCCCAACGAACGTGTGAAATACACGCCATCAAGCTCTTTTTCTGGCGCCGTTGCCGGGGAGATCAAGACACGCTGCAAGGGGAGTCTCCACTTCCCAATCTCTTTACTTTGTTTTTGTCTTGCTTTATTTTATTTACTACTTTGTTTGCTGCATTATATAAAAACACAAAAAAATTAGTTGCTAGCTTTACTTTATTTACTGTCTTGTTTGCTATATAAAAAACACAAAAAAATTAGTTTACTTGCATTTACTTTACTCATCATGTTTCCTTTTAATTTTACCACAAAAGACATACCGGTAGGACGCGGGTCTATAATTGGGAGGAACAATATAGAATAATTTTTCACCCATGTTAGTACCATTGAAGATTTTGAAGATAGACTCTTGGTAGACCTTGCTCCCACTTATGAAATTGCTGCTGTTGCTTTAGTTCGCCTGTTGGAAACTAAATTTGTTAATCTAAATCCTATAATCCAACACATGTTTCTTACACTTGGTGATATGGAAGAAGGGGAAAAGAAAGATTTTGTTTTAGAAACCCTTCTTAGAGAATTTGGAGGTCTAGCAAGAGAAGCTAGAAAGGTCTTTGCTAAATTTAATATGCTTGGTTCTCATACTAATTTTGTTGGTCTCCTTGAAAAGATGGACATGGATAGAATAAGATACACTAATAATATTGATGATGGTGGGGAGATCAAAGCACCAATACCATGTAAACTCCTAGCTATGAATGATGCACTAGAAAATAACTATGCTAGGCTTGTTCCTGAAAATTTGTTTGATGAGAGTAGCAAGCCCAAGACTAATGAGAAGGGAGACGCTGAAACTTATGTATCCAATATACTATGCATGGTTGAGAAAACTCCAAACCCCGCTGTAGACACACCATCTCGCGATAACACTTGAGATACACTTTCTGCGCCTAGCTGAAAGGTGTTAAAGAAAAGCGCTTATGGGAGACAACCCATGTTTTTACTCCAGTATTTTTGTTTTATATTTGTGTCTTGGAAGTTGTTTACTACTGTAGCAACCTCTCCTTATCTTAGTTTTGAGTTTTGTTGTGCCAAGTAAAGTCTTTGATAGAAAAGTAAGTACTAGATTTGAATTACAGCGCAGTTCCAGATTTCTTTGCTGTCACGAATCTGGGTCTATCTCCCTGTAGGTAGCTCAGAAAATTACGCCAATTTACGAGCATGATCCTCAGATATGTACGCAACTTTCATTCAATTTGAGCATTTTCGTTTGAGCAAGTCTGGTGGCCTAATAAAATCCATCTTTACGGACTGTTCGGTTTTGACAGATTCTGTCTTTTATTTCGCATTGCCTCTTTTGCTATGTTGGATGAATTTCTTTGATCCACTAATGTCCAGTAGCTTTATGCAATGTCCAGAAGTGTTAAGAATGATTGTGTCACCTCTGAACATGTGAATTTTTATTATGCACTAACCCTCTAATGAGTTGTTTCGAGTTTGGTGTGGAGGAAGTTTTCAAGGATCAAGAGAGGAGTATGATGCAATATGATCAAGGAGAGTGAAAGCTCTAAGCTTGGGGATGCCCCGGTGGTTCACCCCTGCATATATTAAGAAGACTCAAGCGTCTAAGCTTGGGGATGCCCAAGGCATCCCCTTCTTCATCGACAACATTATCGGGTTCCTCCCCGAAACTATATTTTTATTCCGTCACATCTTATGTACTTTGCTTGGAGCGTCGGTTTGTTTTTGTTTTTTGTTTTGTTTGAATAAAATGGATCCTAGCATTCACTTTATGGGAGAGATACACGCTCCGCTGTAGCATATGGACAAATATGTCCTTAGGCTCTACTCATAGTATTCATGGCGAAGTTTCTTCTTCGTTAAATTGTTATATGGTTGGAATTGGAAAATGATACATGTAGTAAATTGCTAAAATGTTTTGGATAATTTGATACTTGGCAATTGTTGTGCTCATGTTTAAGCTCTTGCATCATATACTTTGCACCCATTAATTAAGAAATACTTAGAGCTTGCTAATTTGGTTTGCATATTTGGTTTCTCTAGAGTCTAGATAACATCTAGTATTGAGTTTTGAACAACAAGGAAGACGGTATGGAGTCTTATAATGTTTACCATATGTCTTTTATGTGAGTTTTGCTGTACCGTTCATCCTTGTGTTTGTTTCAAATAACCTTGCTAGCCTAAACCTTGTATCGAGAGGGAATACTTCTCATGCATCCAAAATACTTGGGCCAACCACTATGCCATTCGTGTCCACCATACCTACCTACTACATGGTATTTATCCGCCATTCCAAAGTAAATTGCTTGAGTGCTACCTTTAAAACTCCATCATTCACCTTTGCAATATATAGCTCATGGGACAAATAGCTTAAAAACTATTGTGGTATTGAATATGTACTTATGCACTTTATCTCTTATTAAGTTGCTTGTTGTGCGATAACCATGTTTTCTCGGGGACGCCATCAACTATTCTTTGTTGAATATCATGTGAGTTGCTATGCATGTCCGTCTTGTCTGAAGTAAGAGAGATCTACCACCTTCATGGTTGGAGCATGCATGTTGTTAGAGAAGAACTTTGGGCCGCTAACTAAAGCCATGATTCATGGTGGAAGTTTCAGTTTGGACATATATCCTCAATCTCGTAAGAGAATAATAATTGTTGCTACATGCTTATGCATTAAAGAGGAGTCCATTATCTGTTGTTCATGTTGTCCCGGTATGGATGTCTAAGTTGAGAATAATCAAAAGCGAGAAATCCAAAATGCGAGCTTTCTCCTTAGACCTTTGTACAGGCGGCATGGAGGTACCCCATTGTGACACTTGGTTAAAACATGTGCATTGCAAAGATCCGGTAGTCCAAGTTAATTAGGACAAGGTGCGGGCACTATTAGTATACTATGCATGAGACTTGCAACTTGTAAGATATAATTAACTCATATGCTTTATTACTACCATTGACAAAATTGTTTCATGTTTTGAAAATAAAAGCTCTAGCACAAATATAGCAATCGATGCTTTCCTCTTTGAAGGACCATTCTCTTTACTTTTATGTTGAGTCAGTTCACCTATTTCTCTCCACCTCAAGAAGCAAACACTTGTGTGAATTGTGCATTGATTCCTACATACTTGCATATTGTACTTGTTATATTACTCTATGTTGACAATTATCCATGAGATATACATGTTACAAGTTGAAAGCAATCGCTGAAACTTAATCTTCCTTTGTGTTGTTTCAATACCTTTACTTTGATTTATTGCTTTATGAGTTAACTCTTATGCAAGACTTATTAATACTTGTCTTGAAGTACTATTCATGAAAAGTCTTTGCTATATGATTCACTTGTTTACTCATATCATTACCATTGTTTTGATCGCTGCATTCACTACATATGTTTACAAATAGTATGATCAAGGTTATGATGGCATATCACTTCAGAAATTATCTTTGTTATCGTTTTACCTGCTCGGGACGAGCAGAACTAAGCTTGGGGATGCTTGATACGTCTCCGACGTATCGATAATTTCTTATGTTCTATGCCATATTATTGATGATACCTACATGTTTTATGCACACTTTATGTCATATTCGTGCATTTTCTGGAACTAACCTATTAACAAGATGCCGAAGTGCCAGTTCCTGTTTTCTGCTGTTTTTGGTTTCAGAAATCCTAGTAACGAAATATTCTCGGAATTGGACGAAACAAAGACCCAGGGGCCTATTTTTCCACGGAGCTTCCAGAAGACCGGAGAATATTTGAAGTGGGGCCACGAGGTGGCGACACCACGTGGCGGCGCGGCCCAGGGGGGGCCCGCGCCGCCCTATGGTGTGGCCCCCTCGTCTGGCCCCCGACTCTGTCCTTCCGCCTACTTAAAGCCTCCGTCGCGAACCCCCTGAGGCGAAAAAACCACGATACGGAAAACCTTACCGAGACGCCGCCGCCGCCGATCCCATCTCGGGGGATTCGGAGATCTCCTCCGGCACCCCGCCGGAGAGGGGATTCATCTCCCGGAGGACTCTACACCGCCATGGTCGCCTCCGGAGTGATGAGTGAGTAGTTCACCCTCGGACTATGGGTCCATAGCAGTAGCTAGATGGTTGTCTTCTCCTCATTGTGCTTCATTGTTGGATCTTGTGAGCTGCCTAACATGATCAAGATCATCTATCTGTATTTCTATATGTTGTGTTTGTCGGGATCCGATGGATAGAGAATACCATGTCATGTTAATTATCAAGTTATTACATATGTGTTTTTTATGATCTTGCATGCTCTCCGTTATTAGTAGAGGCTCTGGCCAAGTTTTTACTCTTAACTCCAAGAGGGAGTATTTATGCTCGATAGTGGGTTCATGCCCGCATTGACACCTGGGACGAGTGACGTGAAAGTTCTAAGGTTGTGTTGTGCTGTTGCCACTAGGGATAAAACATTGGCGCTATGTCCGAGGATGTAGTTGTTGATTACATTACGCACCATACTTAATGCAATTGTCCGTTGTTAGCAACTTAATACCGGAGGGGGTTCGGATGATAACCTCGAAGGTGGACTTTTTAGGCATAGATGCAGTTGGATGGCGGTCTATGTACTTTGTCGTAATGCCCAATTAAATCTCACTATACTTATCATGTCATGTATGTGCATTGTTATGCTCTCTCTATTTGTCAATTGCCCGACTGTAATTTGTTCACCCAACATGCTTTTATCTTATGGGAGAGACACCTCTAGTGAACTGTGGACCCCGGTCCATTCTTTTAATACCGAAATACAAATCTGCTGCAATACTTGTTTTTACTATTTTCTCTGCAAACAATCATCTTCCACACAATACGGTTAATCCTTTGTTACAGGAAGCCGGTGAGATTGACAACCTCACTGTTTCGTTGGGGCAAAGTACTTTGGTTGTGTTGTGCAGGTTCCACGTTGGGCCGAAATCTCTGGTGTTGCGCCGCACTACATCCCGCCGCCATCAACCTTCAACGTGCTTCTTGGCTCCTCCTGGTTCGATAAACCTTGGTTTCTTTCTGAGGGAAAACTTGCTGCTGTGCGCATCATACCTTCCTCTTGGGGTTGCCCAACGAACGTGTGAAATACACGCCATCAACCACCTCCATCTTTATCGCCGTTGCTGTCTCCCATGATGAGGAGGGAGTAGTTCTCCCCTGAGGCTGAGGGCTCTACCGGTAGCTATGTGGTTCATCTCTCTATCCCATGGTGTGATCTTTATGTGATCATGAGCTTTGTAATCTAGTTGAATATGTAGATGTTACTCTTGTCTATTATGCACTCTAGAGGTTACTTTAATATGAACTCCGGAGTCACTCTCCACGGTGTGATGGTGACAATGTGCGCATCGTGTGTGATTCCTTTATGACGTTGTGGAGCTTGTTTACTCCGGACTGAGGTGTGCTTTTGCAGCCCTAGACAATGAATGGTGTTTGTTATCCAACAAGAGAGTGTTTGAGAGTAGCATTTATTTATTCAATTATGTGATCATTGTTGAGAGTGTCCACTAGTGAAAGTATGATCCCTAGGCCTTGTTTCTAAGCATTGAAACACCATTTTCAACAAGTTCTGCTACATGTTCGCTTGCTGCCATTTTTATTACAGATTGCAATTACTACTTATAATCATCCATATTACTTGTATTTCACTATCTCTTCGCCAAACTAGTGCACCTATACATCTTACAAGTGTATTAGGTGTGTTGGGGACACAAGAGACTTCTTGTATCTTAATTGCATGGTTGCTTGAGAGGGATATCTTTGACCTCTACCTCCCTGAGTTCGATAAACATTGGGTGATTCACTTAAGGGAAACTTGCTGCTATTCTACGAACCTCTGCTCTTGGAGGCCCAACACTGTCTACAGGAATAGAAGCGTGCGTAGACATCAAGCTATTTTCTGGCGCCATTGTCGGGGAGGTAAGGTAAAAGGTATTCACATCCTTGGGTGTGGGTGCTCGAAGTTATTTCCTTTAGATTCTGCAATTGCATCTTTTTGTTTCTTGTTTTTATTTTTCACTAGTTAGGCATAATGGAAAACAACAAAAAAATTAGTGAGCTTTTTAATTTTTTCCTGAGTTAAGACATGAATTATTTGATGCAAAAATTAAAAAACCTATGGAACCTTATTTGCATGCTAGTAGCAATGTTATTAGTATGAACGCAATTACTACTAATGCTATGGAAAAGTCTAAGCTTGGGGAAGCTTGTTTTTATGATCTTTTTAGCTTCCCAGCTATAGGGGAGAAAATTTGCTCTGATAATACTTTATCTCCCATATGAGATAACTCTAATGATGTTTGTGATATTTTAAATCCACCTACTAAAAGTATTCCTTTCAAGATACCTACGAAAATTGTTGAACTTGCTATGAACAATTGCTATTTTGGAGATGGGACTGTCCATCCTAGTGATCATTTACTCCTTATACATGAATTATGCGAGTTGTTCGAGAGTGCAGGTATTTCAAAGGACCAAGTCAAGAGGAAGCTATTCTCTATATCTCTGAAGGGCAGAGCTGCGGAATGGTATAAGATGTTGAAGAATGGTCGATCTATTGGTTGGGAGGAAATTGTACCTCTCTTTTATTCTAAATTTTATCCTCCTCATGAAGTGCATGTTGATAGGAATTACATTTATAACTTTTATCCTCGTGATGGAGAGAGTATTTCCCAAGCATGGGGGAGATTGAAGTCACTAATGCTCAAATGTCCCATTCATGAGCTCCCCCGTAATGTTATTATTAATAATTTTTATGCAAGGCTTTCAGGACACCACAAGGACTATCTAGATGCATGTTTGGAGGGATCTTTCACAAGCAAGGAGGTTGAAGCTAAGTGGAATCTTCTCGAAGAAATTCAAAGGAATACTGAAAATTGGGATAATGACAAAGGTAAAGAATCAGGTATAAACTACGAGTATGATTGCATTAAGTCTTTCGCTCAAACTGCTGATTTTCAAGAGATTAGTGCTAAATATGGTCTTGATCCTCAAATTATGGTCGATTGCTATACAGCCTTTGCTTCTCATATTAATGTTCCTAAAGAAAATTGGTACATGTATCATGAACCTTTTAAAGACATCAGCATGAAGGATGAAACTGTTATTAATGATTGCAATGAACATGCTCAAACTTCTGAAAATGCTATTTCCTATAAGCATGTTAATTTTTGTGGAGTTCATAGACCTTGTGAAAAGAATAAAATTGAAGAACAATATTGTATCCATCACAGGAATGAAAAAACTAGAAAGTGGTCTAGGGCTCTAGATGATCTTGGTGAAAAAGTTTGTGCCCTCTATCCTTTTATTTGTGAACTTTGCCATAGAGTGGGTCATTTTAATTTTCAATGCTCCTCCAATGATAATTCGAACCTCATGAGTGCTGCAAATTTGTATTGTGATGATGAAATCACTCCTAATCAGCATGATGAACTTACATTATTTTTGGAGTGTGACGAGTTATTGAGAAAAACTTCTTTGGTGGATATGACCGCTCTTGATGTTAATAGTGTCCTGCATGGGTGTCTTTCTTATTGCATTGATAATTGCCACACAAATACTTACATACAAAATATTATAGAAGATGACACTTTGCCAAAATATGATAGGACCTTTGTGTGTTTTGAACTTATTAATGAAAAGGAGGAATCCTCCCAAGTTTCTTCTATTGTTTCTGGAAATAAATCAGGTTATGTGGAGAAGCTTCCTTTCAAGCCTCTTCCTCCTAAAGGAGGGAACGAGGAGAAGGAGACGAAGAGGAGGAAGAAGAAGAAGAAGAAGAAGAAGAAGAAGAAGAGGGGGAATAAAAAGAAAGAGGTAACAACATATCCCCGCGTGTATGAGATAACGATAGGTAACCGTAAGTATGTTGCTCCTAATGATTATTATGATAATGAATCTGAGTACAATGATCTTCCTATGCCCTTTACCTATATTAGTGATCATGATTTGGAAGAGCACACTACTTTTGATACTCGAAAATCTCTTTGGTACCGATTATGAAAGTAATGATGTTAGCACTATCCATGTTCCCTCAAACGATGATATTGAAAGCTCTAAGCTTGGGGGTGTTGTGCTTGAAGATCCTATATTTGAGACCTTTACTTTTAGTGAAAATGATGATATTATATCTTCGGGCTTAGATAATCGTTATAGAGATGGATATGACACAGGTTATAATTATCCTTATGAAACTTATCATAGTTATGATGGGATAGATTGCCAAAAACCATCCCCTTAGTATGCAACTTGTTTACCATGTTCAAATTCTTGATAATGATCTTGTTCCAATTACTATTAATGAGAAGAGTTTTTCTTATGCCAAAAATAATGATACTTTTATGCATATGAACCATGATAAGAATGTTTTAAGTGATGCTTATATTGTGGATTTCATCAATGATGCTACTGAAAGTTATTATGAGAGAGGGAAACATGGTTATATGCATCTTAATAATATTAAGTTTCCCCTCTTTATGTTGAGAGTCTTGAAGTTGCGCTTGTGTTGCCCTTCTATGCTTGTTGCTTTGTCCTTTCATTACTTGTTCCCTTATAAGATTATTTTTCATAGGAAGAGGGTGTTGCCTGCCAAA